>NW_026652278.1:30063701-30192225 GCF_009828535.3 Hylobates moloch
GAAGGAAGGAAGGAAGGAAGGAAGGAAGGAAGGAAGGAAGGAAGGAAGGAAGTTAGGATGGAAGGAGGCAGGCAGGCAGGCAGGCAGTGAGACGAGATCACGCCACTGTATTCCAGCCTGGGTGACAGAGTAGGACCCTGTCTCAAAAAAGAAAAAAGAAAAGGAAGGGAGGGAGGGAGAGAGGGAGGGAGGAAAAGGAAAGGAAATAAATCAGGAAGTGTAAGTCCTCCAGGTTTTTCTTTCTTCCAAAGAAGGAAGGAAGGGAGGGAGGGAGGGTGGGAGGAAGGAAGAAAGGAGAAAGGAGAAAGGACAGGAAATAAATCAGGAAGTGTTAAGTCCTCCAGGTTTTTCTTTCTTCCAGAGTTGTATTGGTTATTCCAGGTCCCCTGAGGAGGAATCTACATTTTTCCAAGCTCTCCAGGCAATTCGTAGGCCCTTAGAGAACCACTGCACTATGCCATATCACACCTCTAAACTCTGCTCCCTTGGCCTCTCTGGCCCTCTGACCTTTCCTGATTCTCCTTGTACCTCTCCCACACCTTCTTCATGGTTTCATTCTGTCCACCCTGTGATATTTCAACCACTGTCACGGTTTAAGTGACACCCACTGCTGACAACTCATTGTAGCTCTGATCTCTCTTCTGAGATTCAAGCTCACATGGAATTGCCAACCCAGCGTCTCCCCCAGGATATCTCAGGGCTCTTCTGACACACCCTGGCCAAAACTCAACCTATCTTCTTTCCCTCCAACCCCCGCTTTCTGCTTGGGGTCCTGATGGGTTCACCATCCTCCCAGTCACCTGAAAACCTGGCACCAGGAATAATCTTGGATTATTCCCTCACCCTCACCACCTGCATCATTCAGTTATCAGTGCTGCCAAACACAACTTTTTCTTTTTCTTTTTTTTTTTTTTGAGATTGGGTCTCACTCTATCACCCAGCCTGGAGTGCAGTGGCGCAATCTCAGCTCACTGCAACCTTCGCCTCCCAGGCTCAAACGATCCTCCCACCTCAGTCTCCCAAGTAGCTGGGACTACAGGCACACACCACCACACCCGGCTAATTTTTTATATTTTTGTAGAAATTGTGTTTTGCAATGTTGCTCAGGCTGGTCTCAAACTCCTGGACTCAAGTGATCCACCTGCCTTGGCCTCCCAAAGTGCTGGGATTACATGCATGAGCCACCACACTCGGCCGAAGCACACCTCTTAAATATGTTTCAAACGTGTTCCTTCCTCCTTTGGACCACATCTGTAGTTCAGGCTTCAGCATCCCTCCCCTAGACAACTTTACTTCCTTCATAAGTGGTCCCCCAACTTGTCCCTCTTAAGTCCATCCTCCACAGGGTAGCCAGCGTGATCTTTCCAAAAAGCAAATCTAAAACTTTCAATAGCTCCCGCTGCCCAAAGACACCTATGGTCTGTGTGGACACTAGTTCATTCGTCATCTGCTTTCATTCCATGGCTGAACTAAATGTTTCACTAGGTGGTGATTTGTTCTTGGCAACAAGATGATCTTTTGTAAATGAGTGTCTCACTGACCTTGCAGAAGTGAAAGTTTACTATACCTTTATAAACAGCCTTGGCTAATGTACTAGCAGGACTGCTAAAAGAGCAGTGACTGGAATTTTCATAGTAAACAATGCAGCATCTCCTGCCCTAATTTCCCCAGCACCAGGGGCCTTCTAGTTAGAATTCCCCAGGCCCACACTTTCTAACATCTCTCTTTCCTTTTCCAGTCCCACACTGGTCAGTTACAGCCTCCTACGTCCCAGCTGTGTGTTTCCTGTGAAAAGAATAAGTGAGTAAATGAGAAGTTATTTTAAAGGATGTGAAGTGGGGAAATTCCTCTGGAAAGAATATCTAAACACACACTTGATGTTTCTCTTTTTTTTTTTTTTGAGACAGAGTCTTGCTCTGTCGCCCAGGCTGGAGTGCGGTGGCACGATCTTGGCTCACTGCAACCTCCGCCTCCCAGGCTCAAGCGATTCTCCTGCCTCAGCCTCCCAAATAGCTGGGATTACAGGTGCCCATCACCACACCCGGCTAATTTTTGTATTTTTAGTACAGACAGAGTTTCACCATGTTGGCCAGGCCGGTCTCGAACTCCTGACCTCAGGTGATCCACCTGCCTCGGCCTCCCAAAGTACTGGGATTACAGCTGTGAGCCACCTGCCCAGCCTGATGTTTCTTGAGTAGACTGAGACAGAGCTAAGGCCACAGGGTGGTGAGGTGGATGGGGAGAGGGGGCTGTCCAGAGAGAGCCCCAAGGCTGGACTGAGGCACCTAGAGTTGAGCACACCCCTGTCGGTGGCCCTGGGCATGCATGCTTCCTGCCCCACTCCCTACCCTATGTATGGGGCTCTTAGGGTCCCTGGGTTTTGAAGTAGCTGCCCCAAATTAATAGCCCAGTTAATAAATGTCAGAGTCAAGGTTTGAACCCAAGATCTGCCTGTCAAGTTCACTCCCTTGCCACAGTGCCAGGGGCGACTCCCTCTGTTCCCCACCAGCCCTGCCCTCTCTGCGGGGCTGGGGGTCTAAGCAGGAGGACTTCCCCAGACAAACTTTTGGGTCTGAGGGGCCAGACCCTGCAGACTCAGGAGTCTAGAGTGAAGAGAAGCCCAGGGGCAGATGGCCCAGGCTGGGGCAGGAGGGGTCAGAGAGCAGAGGCCTCAAGGAGAGTCCACACTCCACTTGACAAGGAATAGGAGCCTGGGCACAGAGAGGGATAGTAACCAGCCCGGGGACGCAGTCCATGGCAGGTAAGAAACACTCCCTTTGGAAGGCCGAGGGCAGATCACACGGTCAAGAGATCGAGACCATCCTGACCAACATGGTGAAACCCCATCTCCACTAAAAATACAAAAAAAAATTAGCTGGGCTTGGTGGCGCATGCTGTAGTCCCAGCTACTTGGGAGGCTGAGGTGGGAGAATCGCTTGTACCCCAGGAGGCGGAGGTTGCAGTGAGCCAAGATCGTGCCACTGCACTCTAGCCTGGCAACAGAGCAAGACTCTGTCTCAAAAAAAAGAAAAAGAAACACTCCCCAACTCAGTTCATCCAGGAGACCTCCTGGGAGAGGTGCAAAAAGAAAAAGAAAAAGAAAAAAGACTGAGCCTCCGGGACAGATGGGGGAAACCAAGGCTAAAGTGACACTGACAACAGCGGGGTCAGGGCCAGACCCAGCTCTCCCAGTCTCTTGGACACCTCTCCCTCTCCTCTCACCTCCCCTTACTCCTCTCCCACAGCCCTCCCCTGGCCTCACTGCCCCAGGCCTCACACCAGGCTGCCCCAGAGGCCTTGGGGGATTCCCAAGCTGCAGACCACTCCAGCCAGATTAATCAGCACCCCTGTCCTCCCACCCCCCACCCTCACCAGCTCCTAGGCCAGAGGCACGCTGGCCCCACAGTATAGAGGTCTGAGAACCAGAGGACCAGGGGCCCTGGGTTCTAGACCTCCACCTGCCTCAACTTGCCCTGTAAATCTGGGTAGGTCCCTGCTCCTCTGTGAGCCTCAGTTTCTCCTCTGTGAACGGACAGAGTTGGACATGACCCCAGACACTCTCCATTCCTGAGACACTAGGCGTGGCTCGCGGCTGTCCGCAGTCTGTGAACCTGGCAGGGGCTGAGGTATCCCAGGGCTAGCCTCTGTGGCACAGGCACCTTAGTGAGCCTTGGAGAGGCCACTCAGGCCACACCCTGGGGCAGGGCCCAGTGGGGCCTCCTCAAAGCCCCCAGTGCCTCCCAGTGAAAAACAATGAATTTCATTCCAAATAAGGGAACTACAACAAAGTTCCCTGCCACGGCCCAGTTCCGGCTGGTTTATGTTAGCTGGACAAGACTAAACAGACCTTCACATTCCCAGTAGTAAGCACTGAAAATGAAAACGTGCCTGCTTGTCTCTGGAGCACTGGGGCAAGGGAGAGGCCGGTGCTCCCCTGAGGCCTCCAAAGAGGCTCAGCAGACCTGGGGGCTGCTAGGGAAGGCTGCTGGGGAGTGAGCAAGACTTCAGCAGGCAGCAAAGCGGGATGGGCACTGGGTGATGGTGGCCACGGTGGCCTGGGGAGGTGTCAGTGGAGAGGGGCAGCGGGTCCTTTATGTGGTAGAGGTGGGAATGTGACAGGGAACCAGAAATGAGAAGGTAGAGGGAGAGAGAAAGACAGAGACAGACAGAGACGCGGGGAAGGAGTGAGGCAGCCAGAGACGAGAAGACCCGAGGGGCCCCCACCACCTGCCTTGACTGGGAGGCCAGGAGGGAGGGAAGAGGGGAGAGAAGGGACCCAGCTACTTCCTGGACAACACACCACCTTGTTCCCAGTCCCCCTCCTGCCTCCCTCAGTGTGGACACAACTAGCTTAAGATAAGAATTTAATTATTTACAAAACAGACACCTGAAGCCCTCCCCTTTCCCACACAAGCCTCCCTCCACACATACCTGCCCTCGAGCCCAGCCCAACCCTGCGGGCACTGGGGAAACTGCCAAGCAGCACAGCTCCCATCCTTTTTATGTTTGTTTGGCAGAGACAGGGTTTCTCCATGTCACCCAGGCTGGTGTTGAACTCCTGGGCTCAAGCAATCCACCCACTTCAGCCTTCCAAAGTGCTGGGATTCCAAGCATGAGCCATCTCGCCCAGCCAGTTCCCATCTTAGAAATGACCAAACTAACACTCGGAGGGACAAGGAAGTGCCCTGCCCAAGGTCACCCATCTGTGGCTGGCAGAGCCAGGACCAATGGTCCCCACAGCTTTTGAGTCCTGTGAGTTGGCTGCACAGCCTCAGGCCACACTGTCACTGGTCAGCCTTGCCTCACGGCTACACACAAGTGGCTCCATCTCCTCCATCAGCTCCTTGCCCACTCCCAAGAGAAAGCCCCTCTCTGTCCATCCAAACTTCTCCACCATTCTTCAAAACAAACCCCTTCTCCTGGAAGTTCTCCCTGATTCCATTCAGCCTAACTGACCACTCTCTCCTCTGACCTCTGACTTCCCTCTGCCCGAGTGATCAGCAGCACAAGTTCTATGAGGGCAGAACCATGTCTGTCTCCAGAGCCTGGCACAAGGCCTGACACCTAAAGAGCACCCAAAGAACATCTGTGCCATCAATGAATGAATGAATGAATGAATGAAGCAATGGTTCCAATCTTGCTCTTGTCTGGGCCCCAGAGCCTGGTATTCAGAAAATGTCATTTCAACAGAGAACTAACTGGATGTGGCTGCGGCAGCCCTGAAGAGCCCATAGAAGAAAAGTTTGAATTCCCCAGAATCAGCCCATTCTTGCATTAATTTCAAAACATAGTTGAGTGACTACTGTGTGTGCCAGGCACTGGTGGTGGTGATATGGCAGTAAGCAAGAGAGACAGTAAAAAATACAGACAAGCAAACAGGCCTGGCAGCTAGTGTGATCAGTGCAAGGATGGTGAAGCCCAGGGCAGCCAGAGAGGGACAGCAGAAGCCATCTAACCCACCCGGTGGTCAGGGAAAGCTTCCTAGAGTAGGCGAAGCTAAGCCAAGACCTGAAGGATGAGCCCAGCGATGGCAACCATAGCTAATATTTATTATGCTTTTATTACTAGTCAAGCATTACCTCAAATAAGGAATTAGGACATGGAGAAGTTAAGCTTTGAGGCCCAGGGAGCCAAGACAAAGTCCAATTCCAGAGTCTATGCCTTGGCTACAGTGCATCCTATCCTGCCTACCTTTCCTCTTCCCTCCTTGCACCCTAGGTCCCCTCAGATGCTGCTGGAGAATTCCAGAGGCCTGCTGGGCTGCACCAGCGTCAGCATGTGGGTTGGGTTTCCATAGCCCAGTGGGACCCCCAGGCCTCTCAGCCTCTCAGGTTCCATGGCCAGGCCAAGAGAGGGGGTTTGGGGGTCCCTGCAGACCCAGAGCTCCCCCTGTGTCCCTGGGACAGACTGGCTGGTGCAGAAAGTTCCCCCTCTTCTCAAGTGCCTGAGTTTCCTGAGCTGTAGGGAAAGGACCCTATCCCAAAGATGTCATTTCAGAGCACAGAAGAGATTGCCCTAGACCTGGAAAGCATGTCCCCCACTCACTCCTGTCCTGTCGCCTGTTTTGGTAAAACAAAGAGGGCCTCTGAGATGGTGAAGTCCACCTGCAGCAGGGTGGATGGGGGCTAAGAGGCCAAGTCAGGAGCCCCCCCATTCAAGGCCCACTGGCAACGGTGTGACCTGGGCAGTGGGAATGGGAAACAGCGGCGGGGGTGGCCTGGAAACATCCAGGAAATAAGGCCAAGACCACCTGCCTCAGAAACTTCTAGGGGAGTCTTGAGCAACACCCGGGAAGGAAGAGGGCTTCCCAGAGCTCAAAGCCCAGGACAAATGGAATGGAACTTTTTCTTCCCAGCAACTTTAGCTCTCCAAGAGAAGGATCCACATTGGAGGTAGCGAGAGAGAAACAGAGGAGGGGTGTGGGTGGCAGTCCTATATAAACACAGATGTTTCTCAGGCAGGGGTCAGCCCAACCAGGGGTGAAGGACAGCCCCTCTGGGTCCCAGCCCCTCAGCACAGCACAAGGGAGACAGCTGGGCCCCTTCAGAACCCGGCTTGCCACATGTCTCTGCCCACTGCCTGGCCTTGGTAAGAGCTGGCCTACAAGGAGGGGAGCTGTTGGCCCAACCTGGCCCATCTCCCGCTCCACAGAGCCACACGCCAAGCCCCAGGGACCCAGATTTAATGTGTCCCACTCAATGTGTGCTCACTCTCCCCAGGGGCCGCTCAGCACACGTTAAGATCCAATTGGCACTAATTGGACCAAGCTGGCAGTGCCCAGGGCAGCCTGAGTCCTGTCACCATGGATTTGACTCACCAAGCAAAGCAGTGGCCGTGGGTGTCTACAGAGCCCACCATTAGTGTCATTTTGGGAAGCTCAAGTGAACATGGATGGTGCTTTGTGAGTCAACATCACTGTCCGGCCAAAGCTTGCAGCCAGAGACCTAGAGCTTATAAGTGACTTACCCACAAACAGTCTTACACCCAGGCCAGGGCTGGAGCCTGGGCCTCCCAGGTGTCAGCTCAGAGGTTGCTCTACCGGCCCCTTCATCTGCTGATGGCCCCAGGAAGTCTCCTCTAGAAGAGGAAGGAGGTTCTAGCTCTTCCCTTCCTCCCAGGGTACAAGACCTCCACCCTGATCATCAAACCCCACCCAAGGAGAGAACCTCAACCCAATTCTAGAATACTGAGCTCCAAAATGGACTCTTGACCACAAGACTCAAACACAGTCACAAATCCTGGACCCTGAAATGGAAACCTGCCCTCCAGGAATGGAACCCTCATCCTCAACCTGGAACCCATACTCCCAAATGGGAGCCTCAAGATCAGCCCAGAATCTTGCCTGCAGAAATAGCACCTTCACCCCAAAATACCACCTCATGCCTCAGGAACTGAGAACCTTAGCAGCAGACAGAAAACCTCCACTTTCAGAACAAGTCCTGAATCTTGGGGAGGGAGCTCTCTCTTCAAAAGCCGATCCAGCCTCTTCTTATACAGAAATGAGCCGCACAATGACATTTCGTTCAATGACAGATCACATATAAGACAGTGATCCCATAAGATTATGACGGAGCTGAAAAATTTCTATCACCCACTGATATCGTAGCCATGATAACATCATCGTGGCTGGGCTGGTCTCGAACTCCTGACCTCAGGTGATCCACCCACCTCGGCCTCGTGCTAAGGAGGTGAAGCTAAGCCAAAGCCACCCAAAGTGCTGGGATTACAGACATGAGCCACCGTACCCGACCCTGTATTTGATTTCTTTAACACAACCTCAACTTGGGGGATCAGATGAGGAAACCCAAGATCCCTAAAACAGCTTCTTTCACATTTTGCCGTGAAGGAGGCAGGACTCCCTCATGCATGCAGAGCCCTAGTTTCCCGGCGGGCTGCCCTCTGAGGCCGAAACTTTCATGTGAGTGGCATTCTGCTCCCTCATGACCTATCCCAACTGCTTCCTCCAACCCCTGGGCCCACATCGGGGTCTGCATGTCTGGCTGGTCTCCTCAGTCCCACAGATCTGCAAACGCCAGCCTCAGAAAGGGAGAACCCCTCCTGCCCCTCTCAGGCACTGGCTAAGCCCTCTCAGCCCTCCAAAGAGGGGGTTTCCTGCATGGGACTTGCGGAGGGATGGGTGAGAAAGTCTGTCCACCCAGACAGGGCTGGCACTCCATTGAGTCCAAGATCTGCCTTTGTCCCTCGGGGCTGGAAGAGAAGTCAGGGCGCTCAGAGACAGAAAGAGGTCCTGGCTGTATCCTGAGGATGAGAGTTGAGAATGGATGTCACCCTAATGCTGATTTAAAGAGGCCCCATGAAGAGACCCAGGAAGAATCTGAGCAAGATTTGGAAGATCAGACTTTCACAGTCCTGTGGCAATTTGGACTCAGTGTCTCCTCTGTAAAGTGTGCTGTGAATTCTGTCATGGGAGAGGAGGGGGGTTGGTTACATGCTTTTCAAATTCGACGGACCTGACCCTGTAAGAAGTCCCCAAGCCCAGGGGCAGAGACAAACAGGCATTTCCTCCTCTCCCCACTTTCCCAGCTGTTGCCTGGTTCTCAGCCACTCTTCCGCATTCTGTTTTACTACAGGGCCATCCATCCAGTCCCTCTTGCTTGTCCATCCCTTGACAGTTTTATAATTTAATAAGTGCTGAGCCCCAGGGTGGGGGTCTGGGGCTTTGATCTCCACTCTGGGAAAGCCAGAGCAACCTTGGCCTGTCCCGGCTGATTTATGGCCACCTTTCAGGGGCATGCATGTGTGTGGCTGGGAACTGGCACCCACGGGGAGGGGAGCCACCTGAGAAAGCCTGGCTAGGGCAGAGCTGCAGGTCCCTGGCAGAGAAGAAGCCAGGTGCACATCACACCGCAGGTGCTGCCTCTGCCCTCCTGGGAGCCACCTGTGACAGGCAGAGGGGACATTAATAATTGATGGTGTCCCAAGGGGTAGGGATGGAACCACAGCTCAGAGCCTGCCCAGCCTGCTCATCTGTCTCTCTTCCTGGCTGTAAAACCTCACACCCATGGCAGGAACACAGGTCCCAAGTGTGCACACCCTGACCTTCCACAGAGCCCCCAGGTGCACGTCGACCACTGCCGCAGATGTCAGGATTCAGAGATGGCACAAGCAGCTCCCCAACAGCTCCCTCTCCTGGACCCACCTCCAGAGCTTCAAGTTGACCTTCTAAAGTATCTCCCGAGTCAATCTGCTTGCCTGCCCAACTCTGACAGAAGCCACACCTCTCTCCTTGCATAGAGGACTGCAGTGGACTCCTGCCTGGCCCCTCTCCACCCCTCCCCATCTCTTGCCCCAAGAGCCTATTAGCACATCTAAGTGATCCTGTCACTCTTCTGTTTAAGGCTCTTCAATGGTTCCCCTCAGGCGTCACGCTCCAAGCAGACGAGCATCTGCATCACATTTGGAGCCAGCACTTGTCCCCCCTCAGGTGTTCCTCTGGAGTCAGCTTCCAGCAGCTCCTAAGAGCATCATCCTGCAAGGCTGGAGCCTGGGGATCTTGTTACTGCTTGGTCCAATCCGGCTGTATGACCTTGGGCAGGTCACTTTCCCACTCTGGGGCCAAGGGGACCTGAGATGAGAAAGCAGGTAGGGCAAAACAATCTCCATGATACATTTGGGTTCTGATGTTTGAATCAGTGGCCACTGGCCCTTCCACCAGGCACCAAGCACAGGCCTGACTTCGTGC
Organism: Hylobates moloch; assembly: GCF_009828535.3. NCBI lineage: Eukaryota > Metazoa > Chordata > Mammalia > Primates > Hylobatidae > Hylobates > Hylobates moloch. The sequence goes on from NW_026652278.1 coordinate 30,073,405, forward strand.
CTGTGCTTGGTACCTGCCAGACCTTCTCCCCTCGGGAAGAATGTGTTTAAAGGAACATTAGCTGGAAAGAGCAGGGCAAGAAAAGGAAAAGAAAGCAGAAGTGGGCCAGGCACAGTGGCGCACACCTGTAATCCCCAGTACTTTGGGAGGCCGAGGCAGGCGGATCACTTGAGGTCAGGAGTTCAAGACCAGCCTGGCCAACATGGTGAAACCCTGTCTCTACCAAAAATACAAAAATTAGCTGGGCGTGGTGGTGCACACCTGTAGTCCCAGCTACTTGGGAGGCTGAGGCATGAGAATCACTTGAACCCAGGAGGTGGAGGCTGCAGTGAGCCAGGACTGCACCACTATACTCCAGCCTGGGTGACAGAGTGAGACTCCGTCTCAAAAAAAAAAAAAAGCAGACAGCAGACGTGAAGGAGGAGGAGGAGGAGGAAGAAAGGAGGACCCTCCTGCCAATAAGGACCGACTGAACTGGACAAGGCAGGGCCGTGAGTATATCAGGGTAGAGACCATGCCCAGTACTCACCTCTCAATTCTCCATACCCAGCACCATGCCTAGCTCAGAGCAGGCATCAATACATGAAATGAATCAGCTGGAATATCCTTACAGCCTCATTCTACCCTGATCGGGCCAGAGTGCCTCCTCCTCTCCCTCTCAGGGGCACCTGGACACCCATACTTGGACACACATACTCTGGACTGCCCCATGTCCTGGAGAACAACAGCCTCTCAGCAGACACCAGGCAGGGGCTGGGGCAAGCCAAGTGGGAAGGATGAAGGTGAAAGCCAAGAGCATGTGGACCTGCCATCATCTTAATCCTAGCAACCTCACCTGTCAACATTCTCCCTTTTCCGTCCTCATCCCAACCACTGGAGCAGCCAGGATGGCATTCTAGGGCAACAAGGCTAAAGAAGGCCATCCGGGTAAGCCAGCAGACATACTTCCCTCTTCTAACCCCCCATCCCAAGAAGGGTCCTCTCTCCTCCTCCTCCTCCCCTGTCCCCACACAGTCTGTGACCAGCAATGTACTTCCACGGACAGAATGAGTGAGAAGGGGGTGGGACACCTCTGAGAGGCAAGGAAGCAGCTACTTAATGATTTTCTGCTGAAAGTTCCTTGGCCAGGAGGGCTGGGGCGACTCTGGCCAGGGCTCAGCCCTGCTGTACCCGGCAGCAGCTCTGAGCCAGTCCTGGGCTCCTTCTCCTAAGAACACCCTTCATGTGGCCTCCATACCCAACTCAACTGGGGTAGTACTGCCCCCTCTAGGGTGCTTTTTAAGATACAGAAGAGCTGGCTGGCTGGACATGGTGGCTCACACCTGTAAACCCAACACCTTAGGAGGCTAAGGTGGGGGGATCACTTGAGGCCAGGAGTTTGAGACCAGCCTGGGCAACATAGTGAGATCCTGTCTCTACGAAAATTAAAAAATTAGCCGAGGCTGAGAGCAATGGCTCAAGCCTGTAATCCCAACATTTTGGGAGGCCAAGGTGGACAGATCACCTGAGGTCAGGAGTTCAAGACCAGCCTGGCCAACATGGCAAAACCTCGTTTCTACTAAAAAATACAAAAATTAGCCAGGCGTAGTGGTAGGTGCCTGTAATCCCAGCTATTCGGGAGGCTGAGGCAGAGAGAATTGCTTGAACCCAGACATGGAGGTTGCAGTGAGCTGAGATCACACCAGTGCACTCCAACCTGGGCAGCAGAGCAAGACTCCGTCTACCAAAAAAAAAATTAGCTGGGCTTGGTATTGTGTGCCTGTAGACCAAGCTACTCAGGAGGCTGAGGTGGGAGGTTCGCTTGAGCCCAGAAGGTTGAGGCTGCAGCAAGCCAAGGTCATGGCCACCACACTCCAGAGCCTGGTCAACAAGGCAAGACTCTGTTTCTTTAAAAAAAAAACAAGAAAAAAAAAGATACAGGAGAGCTATTATTTTTTTAATGGCACATCGGCATTTGGAGCGGCCAGTGGCATTTAATCGGCAGGGGCCAAGGATGAGAAATGAACAGTTGACGCCTAACATGCTAGTAGCTTCCCATCTAGGAGCTGAGGCCAACCCCTACTCATTTTCAGGTCACTTCCTAGAGAAACCTTCCCTGATCCCCAAGACCAAGTCAAGGTCCCCCCTTATAGCTCCCTAGTTTCTCCTTCAAAGCCTTTACCCAGAGATAATTGTTTGGGTAAGAAATTAAAGAAATAGTGGAGCCGAACTGTTAAAGATAGCGGGGCCTCTGGCCTCCAGGAGGTGGAACGTAAACACCCCACCCCTGTGGAGCGTAACCCCCCCACCCCCTAAGTGTGGGCTGCACACAGTGACTTCCTTCCAAAGAATGCAATGGAAAGGGAGGAAAGTGTAACTTTAACTGCACAATGGAAAGACCTGACAAGCACTCCCTCAGCCAGGCGCTCAAGGTCAACATCAACAGCAATGAGTCATGTTGACAGCATGTGCCGTTGATATGATGGGAAATGGCACTTTACCTCTGTGGTCTTTCGCTCCAAAACCTAAAACCGCAATCTAATCATGAGAAGAACACCACAAAAATCCCAATAGAGGAACAGTCTACAAATGCATAACCAGTAATCCTCAAAACTGTCAAGGTCATCAAAAGCAAGGAAAGTGTGAGAAATTGTCACAACCAAGAGGAGGGAGCCTAAGAAAACACGACAACAGGCCAGGCGCAGTGGCTCCCGCCTGTAATCCCAGCACTCTGGGAGGCCGAGGAGAGCAGATCACGAGGTCAGGGGTTCAAGACCAGCCTGACCAGCATGGTGAAACCCCAGCTCTCTAAAAATACAAAAATTAGCCAGGCATGGTGGTGTGTGCCTGTAATCCCAGCTACTCAGGAGACTGAAGCAGAAGAATACCTTGAACCTGGAAGGCAGATGTTGCAGTGAGCTGAGATGGCGTCACTGCACTCCAGCCTGGGCGACAGAGTGAAACTCTGTCTCCAAAAAGATAAATAAAATAAAAATAAAAATAAAAAACAAAATACTAGCCAGGCATGATGGTGCACACCTGTAGTCTCAGCTACTCAGGAGGCTGAGGAGGGAGGATCCATTGAGCCCGGGGGGTGAGGCTGCAGTGAGCTGTGATCACGCCACTGCACTCCAGCCTGGCCAACAGAACAAGACCCTGTCTCAAAAAAAAAAAAAAAAAAAAAAAAAGCGGAGGGGAGAACAGCATGAGCTCTAGCACGTATATGTTAGCAATTGTGATCTCCAGATTCTTTTTATGCATTTGTCATTTTTGTTCCCATCTGCCTTCCCACTAAAGGGTAAGCTGGAAGTGGTGAGCGCTCACCTATTGCATTTCTCACCGTATCCACGTGCCCAGGAAGGTGTCTAGCCCACGGCTGATGGCCCTCAGCTGATGCTGAGTTTGTTAAACAATGAAATGAGCTCTCCCACCCACCTCTTACCCTCCCTATCAGTGCATCCCACAAACCCCAACTCTCATCCTCAGAGAACTTCAGTTCCCAAGCCCAGTGCCGGAGCCCCACCTCCCCTTGGAACTGTCACTAGAGCAGAGAAAAAGCCAAGGCCCCCCACCTGCCTCCCACCTGCCTCCCAGTGACTCCTGCTTATTCCCTCCTCCTCTTCTCTTAGCCCTTCTTTTTCTCTAAGTTCTGCCCTCTTACCCCCTACAAGTGTCAACACCTGCTCATTTCCCAAAGCCATCCAGGGAATGACTCCTGATAAGCATCTTTTAATAAACTCTGGAGCTGGATCTGTCATCCAGAAGCTATATTCTCCCTCTCCCCAGCCCCCCTACCACCTCCCACTTCCTGGGCTGGCCCATTAGTGCCTCTGGTCTGGCCAGGCAGGACCCACAGGGCCTTTGGACTCTGATTTGCTGGAAATGGCCAAAAGGCAGCCCAGGCTATTTGGGAAGCTGGCCCTCCTATCGGCCAGCTTGTCTCAGCAGCCGGGGCCAGTTCTGCCTGTGCCACTGAGCCTGATGCTGGCCAGTTCACTTCCCTCCATCCCTGAGGCAGGTTTCCCAGGCGTTACCAAGGAGACCACTTGCATCCTGCCCAGGGTTGCCAAAGCAACCGGCTCAGCGTGAAGCAGCCCCTCAGCTCTGGCCCCTGGGTGTGCAGGTCCAGGAATGAGACAGGCACAAACTAACAGGAAACAGGCGGCCCTGGCACACCCTGGGCAGTGCCCAGCTCCCACCCTCCTTCCTATCCTCACTCTTCCTCCTTTTCTTACTGCTTTTGCTCGTCCTGCCTCCATCTTGGGCTCTGTGATTTAGAACCAATGCCTGTGCCTCACTGTGCACACCTTGGAAGTGAGCAAATGCCATCTGCTATGGACTGAATTCTACCCACCCCCTCAATATTCATATATTGAAACCCTAATGCCCAATATGACTATATTTGGAGATAGGGCCTTTAGGAGGTAATTAAGTTAAATGAGGAGGTCAGAGGGGTGAGGTCCTGATCTGATAGGATTAGTGGCTTTATAATAAGAGGAGGAGAGAAAGATCGTTCTCACTCCATATGCACACACCAAGGACAGGCCATGTGAGGTCACAGCAAGAAGGAGCCACCTGAAAGCCAGGAAGAGGGCCCTCAATGGAACCTGACCGTGCTGGCACCTCGATCTCAGACTTCCAACCTCCAGGACTCTGCATCTGAGAAAATGCATTTCCATTGTTTAAGCCGTCCAGTCTGTAGTATTTTGTTATGGCAGAACAAGCCGACTAAGACACCATCCCAGAGGGCCCAGGAAAAGAGTCCTAATATGGAGAAATTCTCCCCCAAGATCAGTTTCCTCGCTGATCAGCTTTGGTGTCCTGGGTAGAAATCCCAGCCCTGCTCTTTCCTAGCTCAGTGTTTCTGGGCAGCACTCTTCACATCCATTAGTCTCAGCTGTCTCGTGTATAAAATGGGAATAACAAGAGCCTGGCACAGTGGTGTGCGCCTGCAGTCCCAGTTACTCAGGAGGCTGAAGCAGGAGGATGGCTTGAGCCCGGGAGTTCGAATCTAGCCTGGGTAACATAGAGAGACTGTGTGTCTACAATAAATAAATAATGGCCGGGCGTGGTGGCTCACGCCTGTAATCCCAGCACTGTGGGAGGCCGAGATGGGCAGATCTCCTGAGGTCAGGAGTTCGAGACCAGCCTGGCCAACATGGTGAAACCCTGTCTCTACTAACAATACAAAAATTAGCTGGACTTTGGTGGCAGGCGCCTGTAGTCCCAGCTACTCAGGAGGCTGGGGCAGGAGAATCACTTGAACCTGGGAGGCAGAGGTTGCAGTGAGCTGAGATCGTGCCATTGCACTCCAGCCTGGGTGACGAGCGAAACTCCGTCTCAAAATAATAATAATAATAATAATAAAGTGGGAATAATACCTACCTCTCCTTTTAATAATAATAAAGTGGGAATAATACCTACCTCTCCTTTTAATAATAATAAAGTGGGAATAATACCTGCCTCTCCTTTATGGGGAGATTAAATGACTTTATTTACATGAATACACCTAGCATCAGAACTTGGGCTTCTTAAAAATCCTTTCATTGCTGGTTTCTTTTTTTTGTTTTTTTTTTTTCCCTGCCTATGAGCAATGGTCCTGCTGCCCATAGCTGTGGGTTGGAAGTGCTTCCAGACTTGCCCATGGGAACTCCAGATGAGCAGGTCAGCTTGGCTGTCACACCCAGCCCTTTCAGCGTGGCCTAGGACAGAAGGCTGACAGCCTCTGTGAACCTCTCAGCAGCTCAAGATGCCTCATCTCCTCCTCTCCCCAGCCTGCCTTCCACTGCCGCTGGTGCTGTTGAAATAAAATCACCACATGCATCCTGCTTAAAAGCTGTCCGTGGCTCCCAATGCCTACAGGATAAAATCTATCCTCCTCGTCCTAGTATCATAGGCCCTCCAAGATATGACCCCAGCCTACCTTCAAAGATTGACCTGTTAACCTCCCCACTGGGGACCCCGCATCCAGGCAAGAGGACTGCTCACCGTCCCTGAACCCACCCTGTGTTTCTCTGCCTCTGTGCCTTTGCTGCCAGCCCACTCACCAAGACACCTTTCTAGCTCCCCTCCAAATCTCCCCCATCCAACTCCGGGCTCTCCTCCTCTGAGAAGCCTCATCCCATCTCCTCCAAGCATGCAAGAGTAGGACTGTTCTGAGTCCCCAGAGTCACAACAGTTCTCAGATCTTGAGGACCTTGTTAAACGCGCAGGTTTGAGGGCCCCATCCCCAATATATTCTGAGTCAGCGGGTCTGAGCTGGGGGCTGGGAACCTGCACGGTAGACATGCTTCCAGCTAATGCTGATGCAGGCAGTAGAAAAACCTCACTCTGAGAAACACCGGCCCCAAAGAACCGCAAGTTTCCTCCAAAGTGTCTAAAACCCTGAAGAAAGCGTAAGGGGGAGGAGGCTGGGAATTCCAGACTAGCATAGCCCTCCTGATCCTCTGGTTAGCCAAGGGAGAAAGCATCAAGAACCCCATTGTGTGCCCTTTCCCAGCCCTGGGGCTCTGTCCAGAGACTCAAAAATTACTCCCCCCATATCTCTCCCACAATGAAAGACAGAGCCCACCCAACGCTAAATGCTACAGGGGCAGGATAATACAGCGATCACAATAATAAACTCTAAAGTCTGAGAGCCCTGGCTTTGAATCCCAGTCCCAACAGTTTCTAACTGTGTGGACTGGGATAAGTTACTTAACCTCTCTTAGCCTCTTTTCCCCCATCTGTAAAACAGTGACAATGCTACCTCCTTCTGTAGGTTGTTGGGAGGGTATTAATGGAAATAATCCACATATAAGAACTTGGTACATAGTAACCACCCAGTGCATGGTAGCTATTGTAAATATTAATATGATAATTAACATAACAGGGTTCAAAGGTAAAACTGAACTGAAAACCAACAGGGCATGCAGGATGGGTGCTCTGGGTTCAACACGGGCTGACGCAGTCAGTCACTCTGAGGAGGCCACCAGGCACCCCCCAGATCCGTCTGCTGCATTCCCGGGGGCAGAGAGCTGGATGAGCTCACCTAATCTGCAAGCGTCATGACAACCAAGGAAGGAGCCCAGACAAGAGCTGAGGGAAGATATGTGGGTTGACCAAAGAATGGAGACCTTGAATATCCCATTATGGTGACTGAAGGGGGGAAGGGTATGATGAAGATAATACTTTGGGAGGATCACTCCGGCAGCATCGAAGGAGGGACCAGAGGCAGAGAAGCCAATTAGGATGGCAGCTGTGGCAATAACTGGGATGAGGACTCAGACAGGGGAAGTAGCAGCGAGAATGTGAATGCAGAAAAATGGTTAGGGGCTGAGCACAGTGGCCCCAGCACTTTGGGAGGCCAAGGCAGGAGGTCTGCTTGAGCCCAGGAGTTCCAGACCATCCTGGGCAACATGGCAAGATGCCATCTCTTAAAAAAAACCTATAAAAATAAGCCAGGAGTGGTGGCATGTGCCTGTGGTCCCAGCTACTTGGGAGGCTGAGGCAGGAGGATCACTTGAGCCCAGGAGGTTGAGGCTTCAATGAGCCAAGATCCACCACTGCACTCCAGCTGAAAGAAAAGAAAAGAAGGAAAGGAAAGGAAAGGAGGAAGGGAAGGAGGAAGGGAGGGAAGGAGGGAAGGAAGGAAGGAAGGAAGGAAGGAAGGAAGGAAGGAAGGAAGGAAAGAAGGAAGGAAAAAGAGAAGGAAGGAAGGAAAAAGAGAAGGAAGGAAGGAAGGAAAAAGAGAAGGAAGGAAGGAAGGAAGGAAGGAAGGAAGGAAGGAAGGGAGGGAGGGAAAGAAAAATAGCTAAGATCTTGTCCAAGGATGAGCCTTCCCCTGCCCCTGCTCTCATCCGCAGAGAGTAGTGAGGAAATTCAGGGTCTACAGACACTCTGGCCCACCACAAGAATCAAGACCCTTAGTCAACCTTTGCAGCTCCTCCTTCAGGCCCCCAGCAGCCTCAGCCATCATAGAAAAGAGACTGAAAACAACAGGTGTCTCGCTGGCGTCACACCCAGCCAGAGCTGGAGGGGGACAGCCTTCCTACAGCTGTCACAACCAATGACTTTGTGAAGTATCCAATTCAAGAAGCACCACCTTTTGAAAGATGGGAGATGTACTCTTAGGTGTATACCCAGAAGAACCCAAAACAGGTGTTCAAACAAAAACTTAGACACAGATGTTCATAGCAGCATTATTCATGAAAACCAACAGGTAGAAACATCCTAAAGTCCACCAGCTGATGAATGGATAAGTGAAATGTGGCATATTCTTACAATAGAATATTATTCAACCACAAAAGGAAAAAAGGTGCACTCTACAACATGGATGAAATTTGAAAAGATTATGCTAAGTAAAAGAAGCCTGACACAAAAGGACAAATATTGTATCCTTCCATGTATACGAAATGCCTGGAATAGGCGAGTCCATAGAGACAAAGAGTAGATTCATGGTTGCCAGGGATTCAGGGGAGAGGGTAACAGGAGTGACCGCTTAATGGACATGGTGTTTCTTTTTGGGATGATAAAAATATTCTGGAATTAGGTAGAGGCGGTGGTTGTACAATATTGTAAATGTACTAAATGCCACTGAATTATACATTTTAAAATGGTAAATTTCGGGTTATGTAAATTTTACAATTAAAAAAATGGGCCTAGCGCAGTGGCTCACGCCTGTAATCCTAGCACTTTGGGAGGCCAAGGCGGGCGGATCACAAAGTCAGGAGATCGAGACCATCCTGGCTAACACGGTGAAACCCCGTCTCTACTAAAAATACAAAAAATTAGCCAGGTGTGGTGGCTGGCACCTGTAGTCCCAGCTACTCGGGAGGCTGAGGCAGGAGAATGCCGTGAACCCGGGAGGCGGAGCTTGCAGTGAGCCGAGATCGCGCCACTGCACTCCAGTCTGGGCAACAGAGCGAGACTCCATCTCAAAAAAAAAAAAAAAAAAAAGGAGGTAGCCCATCCAGTCAGGCACTCAGAAAGACCTGGGCAAGGAGGAAAATCTTTATTCTTTGTATTTTTCTCCACAAGGCATGAACCTCCTGTGCACCCTACCCCAGTCACTCTGTGCCCCTCACTGAAAATATATACTAATTTCCATATACATATACTTTCTATTTCATGTAATATATAGATATACGCTCAAGCCCCTCCAAGCCTTTACTGTCTGTGGCTTTCTCCCTTCTTCCACACCCTAGGACTGTGCTGCATCCCTTGCTGTCTATCCAGTTCCTGCAGTTCCCTCCATGTCCAGCTCAAATCCTCCCCTGATACCCCTTCTCTGACCTCTGCCCACACATCTGGGTTTCGACAGTACAACCAAGCAAACACTTGATTCCATTCACTCCCTCATCCATGCCTTTTGAGTAGCTCTCCAGCCTGGGAAAGCCCAGGGGTGTCTTATCTCCGAGCTGGGCACATGGGAGCTCCTCGGGCAGTGCCTGTTGATTCTAAGCCCAGAGCTACACCATGGACCTCTCCCCTGAACACTCCTAGACCAATGCTGTTCAGAACCCAGTGGGAATCACCAGCAGCAGAGTGGGGTCAGTGTGTTCCCAGGAAGAAGACCAAAGTCTACCACCCGAGAGGCGATGGTGGGGTCCATGTCCCACGTCATGTCAGCCTGACAGCCAGACCAATCTTAGCACTCCCAGGATCCCTATTATACCAGGTCCCTTCCAGTTGTTTTAATTAAAATGGTGAGGAATCAAGAGATTGCAATTATGTAGGGAGAGAAAAAAATCAAGACAGTCACTCCACCCCTACTCCCAGCAAATTTCTGGATGAGCACTGACAAGAATTAGAGATAAATTCAGGCTGAGTACAGACGCCATCCCAGCAGAACTCTGGGTAGGCAGTTAGCATCACAGCCTATCAGGTCAACACCAACTCAATTAGAATGGACGTCTGGCTGACCACTGATTTATCAGAGAAGGCTCGTAGGTCAATGCTGATACATTTAGAAGGGAATTGGGAATAAACACTAAACAATTACAGAATAAAGGTGATGGCTCTATTAGGGTAGAAAGATAGGAAGAAGTCCCTAGAAGTCAAGCTGAGAAGGAGGATCAGTGGACCTTGGGTGAAGGACAGAGCCAACAACTGGTGGCCCTCATGGGTACCCTCTGTCCTTCATTTCAGGCTTAGTAGGAGCAGGATCAAAATTGCCGTGGGCACCTACAGTGGTGTGTGGATGGGGCCCCCACTTCTGCCTTCTGCCAAAGACCCTAGCCACAGAGACCTCAGATCCCCACAATTCCAAATTTTAGATTAAAAAATGCAATTAGTTGGGAGCTCTCTGGGTTTCCATAGAGTCAAGGATGGAGCAAGGCCTTCTCAGGAAGATAGTCTGTGAATATTAAGGGCCAAGTCAACCCGCTGGCCCCCAGCTAACCCCTGACCCCTGAAGGACAGGGCCAAGTTTTGCCACTTTAATTTGGGCAAATAATTATTCTTTTCCCTCATTATTCTCACTTGCAGAGAAGGTTGAGCTGAGCGATATTCACAGGTTCATTAGGAATCTGTTTCCAATGCTCAGAAACAGTCTTCATACTTGCTAACACTGATAGCTTATTTCTGATTACAAAAGCAATACTTTCTTATCATAGAAATTTTAGAAAAGAGCAAAATAGAAAAAAGAAAAATGCAATCCAATATGATCCCATACCCAGAGGAAATAATTGCTAACCTTTTGGAAACTTTACAGGCATTTTTGCTTGTTTTGTTTTTGTTGGAGTTTTTTGCATTCATACCATTTTTTAAACAAAATTGGGATCATACAGTCTTCACAACTTTGTATTCTGTCATTATACTGTGAGCATTTTCCACAGTCATCAAATATTCTTCACAAATATAATTGTAATCACTGCATAGTACTCTACCAAGAATATATACCATGATTACTGAGCATTTAGGTTATCCACCTAGTATAAATAACACTGCCATGAACATCCTAGCCTAGTGCCATAAGTATATATTCCTGCATCTCCACTTCCTTAGGATCAATTCCTCAAGGTAGAATTACAAGGTCAACAAATTGATTTTTTTTTTTTTTTAGCGAGACAGAGTCTCGCTCTGTCGCTCAGGCTGGAGTGCAGTGGCACAATCTCAGCGCACTGCAACTTCCATCTGCCAGAGTCAAGGGATTCTCTTGCCTATCTGCCTCCCAAGTAGCTGGGATCATAGGCACCCACCACTATGCCCGGCTAATTTTTGTATTTTTAGTAGAGACGGGGTTTCGCCATGTTGGCCAGGCTGGTCTGGAACTCCTGACCTCAAGTGATCCACCTGCCTCGGTCTCCCAAAGTGCTGGGATTATAGGCGTGAGCCACCGCACCCGGCCAACAAATTGATATTTTTAAAGTATCTTGACACGTATTGCCATATTAATTTCCAGAAAAACACAACAAATCCATTGATTTTCCTGAGCCAACTGAGAGCTGAAGTTCTGAAAGAGCTGGAGTATTAGAATGCAGGACAGTCGTCCCGTCTCTCCTCCTCTTCCCTGGTCTTAACAGTTAACTGCTCAGCAAAAGAAGGGACAGAATTCCAAGTCAAAAGATAGGGGTCTACAGCCTAGCACCTAGCGCCAAGGTCTGGCTGGCTTTGGGAACCTGAAGCAAGCCTTGGTTCTCCTCATATGTAAAATGGGTATAGTGTGATTAGCTCTGCTCTGCTGACTACCCCAAGCAGTGTCCATGCTCACTGAAAATGTGTTTGAGAAAGTTCGATGCCTTGTGTTAAAGGGCACTATTGTTATCCTTCTCATAACCTGAGGGGCTTAGGAAGTGGGGTATTCTTTGTGAAAGCCCCCTTTCTGGCTTTTAGCCATCATGCCCAGGACAAGTGCCACTGGTTCTGAGGTGACAGAAAAGCACCTTCCGGAAGGAATTTAGTAGGGTCTGAGGGCCCGGGAGGACCCAGCAGTGTCTTCCAAAGGTCAGAGACAGCACTGGAAGCTCCAAGACAGGAATGGCAGGATCCGAACGGGGAGACTGGGCCTAGGGCCACCCTGAGGGTGCTGAGTGGATCTGGGGAGGTGGAGAGCAAAGACATTCCTGGTAAATGTCCCTCTGTTTCAAGGCTCCCAGACCCTCTTTTCTAGGGCTCTGATTGGATATCTGGTCTTTTGGGAAAACCAGAAATCAAACTAATTCAATGGATACTAAAACCCAACGGCTGCAAAGGACCCCAGGAACCAGCAGCTCTGACCCTTTCTTCCAGGCTGCTGTAATCCTGTCCTGAATTTTTAAAACCCTCCCATTGGAAATGCAACTAGTGCTCCCAGCCTGGTCTCTCCAGCCCTAGGGCCGATGGAAAGGAGACCCACCGAAGTGCCTCCCTGGAGACGGACGACCCAAGCTTCCCTCCTCACTCCCCACTCCCCTATCGACCTGGCAAACATCCTTTCCCACCTCTTCAGGCTCGCCTAACACCATGGCCTGAGGGGACTCCAGTGACGTTCCCAATGCCAGCAGACAGAACTGCGCAGACCCCGCGGGACGCCATCCTCCATCACCATCATCGCCGGCTGCCCTCCACCCCCAGCCCGCTCCACGGCCAGAGGTGCATCTCCGGCCTCCAGACACGCACAACAGGTGGCGTCTGCCCGCCCTCCCCAACCACACCTCCCTGGCCCTCCACCTGCGCCCCCAGTCCTCCAGCAGCGCCCGGCCGGGGAGCCTACCTTTGAGGTTCTGGGGGTGGCCCCGCGGCGCGCGGCTCGGGTTTCCTCGGGGCAGCGAGGGGATACTGGAGAAGTTGTTACCCATGGCATCCGGCCCCAGGGGGTTCGGCGCTCGCGGGTGGGGGCGAGGCCGGGCAGGAGCTGAGGTGCGGTGTGCGAGTGTGCGCGCGCGGGTGCGCGCCGCCGGGGGAGGGCCCTGCTGGGGCTGCGGCCGGGGGCGGGCGGGCCGCTCCTCTGCTTCCTTTCTCTGGACTTCGCGGTCCTTGGCGGGTTCCACCCGCCACGGGTGTCCTGGCGCGAGCGGGGCTACCTGCCTCCCATGCCCCGTGGCGGGAGCGGGGGCCACAAGCAGGGCCCTGGGCCGGGGCCGGGGACGCCCGGGGCTCCCCGCTTGCTCCCCGGGACGCTCGGGTTCCGGCTGGGGGTGGGCGGCGCGGCGGCTCCGGCGCGCTCCCCCGGGGCCATAGAGTCAGGGTCCCTGACGTGGGCGTTCCGCGGCTCCGAGGCAGGCTCGGTCACCGCCCCGCGGGGACGGCCGCGGCGGCGATGTGCGTGGCTCCCTCCTGCCCGCGGGTCTGCATGGAGCGGGGCTCGGCGGAGCGCGGGGCGTGCTGGGCGCTCCGACGCGGCTGGTGTCCCCCGACCGCCGCGGTCCCGCCAGCGCCGGGTCCCTCCTGCGACCGCCGCCCCCGCCCCCCGCCCCGGCAGTTGCCAGGATTCCCTCGCTCCGGTTGTTATGGTGACAGCTGCGCCGGTGAATGAGCGTCTTAGTGACACGCGCGCGCCCGCTAGGCCAGATGTGGCCCCGGGGCGCGCCGCGTTCCCGTAGCCGCAAGCTCTTGGCGGCGCGGGTCGGGGTAAGACATCAGGCGAGTATGGTGGCCCCTGGGGCTGGCCTTATTCCCAGCACGGAACCATGGAACTTGCACTTGAAAACAAGGGGAGCAGGGCCGCGAGAACGCCGAGCTCCCCGGATGCGGGGGCGGGCGAAGCCAGCACTAATGTTCGGTTTCCCTAGCTCCAGGTACCGTGCCTGGCGCAGAGTGGAGAGCCCAGGGAAACATGTAAATAAGCGAGCGGATGCTTGGATAAAGTAATTGAGATTAGGATCCGGGCACTTGACCCTCCGTTCTCAGCCAGGGTAGGGGCACTAGGGCAAGGGTTCAGAGCAGCAACTCTGGGCAGTCTCACTGATGCACCGATGCCACTGAGGGCCTTTGAATGCCCGCGGACCAGACTCACAAGCCTGGAGCTCTGGCCAAACTGAGGGAACAGATCTCCGGGACAGATCATCAGAAGACCACCAGCTCTGAACTGAGTGGTTCTGTTAGCTGTAGCAAGGTGGGGGAGAGGAGCCTCTGCAGCCTATGGCAGTCAAAGAAGGCTTCCTGGAGGAAGGGGGTTTCAGCAAGTGCCCTGCTCATGTGGCTAGTGCCTTCCTGTAGCTCAACACTGCACCAAGAAGCCTGCAGGAAGTGAAACGGAAGTCATTCTTCTCCTTCCTGGACCTAGGGCATCTCTCCTCGTCTATCGGGGATGGAAGATGTTCCAAGGTTCCCCTCAGGGAATCAGACTTCCTGCTCCTCTAAGTCATCTCTAGCTCCCTGCTCTGGCTTCAGCAGCTCTGATCCAGAGTCCAATGAAGACATGGGTGGGCAGGGGGACATCTCATGTATCCTTTTCTATAATAGAAGGTTCTTCCCCCAAGTCTCCATTTGGCAGCTCCTCATTATCTAGGCACATGTCCTGCCATTCCCTGACTGTCCCAACTAAAGGACCCCCTCCACTCTCAGTCACTTTCCACAATATTCCATTTTATTTTCATCACAGCTTTTATATGGAATTTGTTTACAAGTAGCCTTTCCTCGTTTATCTTCTGCCTCCCTGCTAGAACATAAGCTCTGTGAGGGGAGAGCACATGTCAGTCATGTTCACCAAGGTGTCCTTACCCACTGGGGGAATGCCTGGCACGTGACAGATTTTCAGAAAATAATTGTGGAATGCATGCTTCCCACTGTGGGCCAGGAGGCTCCACTGAGATCCTTGGGACCAGAGCCTCCTGAACCACCCTTTATTTTCCTCTCCTGCTGTCCTCTCTCCATCCCCATTCCAGGCATTATACCCTTAAATGTCTGGGACTCCAGGCAAGCTAGAAATATCTGTGACAGCCGCTGTGTCTCTGGAATCTGGAGGGAAAGACAGCCCCGACCCCGGCCTCCAGCCTCCCGGATGCCCAGGATCACGTGTGCAGGCAGCTGCAGATGGCCACAGCAGGCCAGGGATGGCTGTCTTATTTATGGGCAGTATCTTCCCAAGGCTCCCTCCCAGCTAATGACTCATGCATCAGAAATCCACAGGCTCTTAATGGCAGCACACTCACACATGTGCTAACACACCGCTACACGATCTCACACACTCACACTTATACAAGCACGCACACTTATATTCCCCCTGAAATCTGCCAGAATGAAGTCACTGTGAGTGGCCACTAGAATCAGGCCTTTCACAAGTTAGAATACGAGGACTCTGCATAATTGAGACTCATTCTGCTGGAGTGTGTTTGAAGTACAAGGGCCTAGCTAGGATTTACAGACGGTAGCTCCAGGGAAGCCTGGTGTGGGCAGGGGAATGGGGGAGGGGATGAGGCCCCAAAGGTAGAGCACAGCAGAGATGTCTCGAACTCCTGACCTCAGGTGATCCACCTGCCTCGGACTCCCAAAGTACCGGGATTACGAGCATGAGCCACCGCGCCTGACAAAGGGATGTCACAGGCCCCACATGGCCTAGACCTGGGGCTATGGGCAAAGCAGGGGAGAGAGGAAGAAGTCAAAGGGAAGGAGGGAAGTGAGGGCCAGAGGTGGACGCTCACCTGAGTCCAGAGGCAGCCCAGGTTCTGCAGCTCAGGGCAGCGTGATCCCAGGAAGTCCCAAAGGAAAGTGAGAGGCATCAGGGACAAAGGCAGGGAACTGAGGGTTGAGGAGCTGATGGGAGTGTCAACAGGGCTGGGATAGGATGAGGTAGCCAAGGCATCCCTGGCGCAAAATTGAAGAAGGCGCCAACTCTCAAGGTCATGCAGATACCAACCTTGCACTTGGGCGAGCCTGGGAATGAGGTCCTCTTATATTTCACACCCTAGGCCCCTCTCTACCTTCACCCTAGTACTGCAGGGAGCTCTGTACTGGAAGAGGGGACACCACTGTTAGAGTCAACTAGGTCTCTGGCAAGGAAGGGACCTAGAAGAGGTTGGTGTGGCTGCATAGGACTCAGAGAAGTTGAGCGTGGCCCTTCTGAGGAGTCCTGTGCCCCAGCAACTCTTCCCTGGCAGGGACTTAGGGTAGACCCAGCTCAGAGGGTCAAAGAAGGCCAGCAGTCTCCTTACCCCCAGACCTTGGGCAGAACTCAGAGGCCTTCCTGCCATCCTTCCCCAAGGCAGCTGGTGGGGGTGGGGTGCCTGGGTGGTTGCTCTGATCCAGAGGACCCTTCCGAGACCCATCCTGGAAGGGAAGAGGAAGAAGGAAACTGCCAGGGAGACTGGGGCTGATGAAGTCACTGTTTTGATGGCTTCAGGGGAAGCTATTAATACCCACAAGGTGATGCTCTAGCACCAGTCACTGTGGCAACACCCACACACCCAGCAATGCGGATTCTGCGGGCAGTGCCTGAGAGGGGTGGGTGTCAGTGCACATGTGTGCACTTTCGCGAACACCTGTGTCCTTGTATGTGCATGCATAGGTGTTGTGAGTGCACACAGAGGCATGCAGGAGAGGGAGGCCCCAGGCAGGGACCTGGGGAAGCTTCCTTTAACAGCAGCTCCACTCCCACCTTTCCTTCCTTCCCTGCTGCTCTCTTCTTGCTGATTTCTCTCTCTCTTTTTTTTTTTTTTTTTTTAATACAGAGTCTTGCCCAGTGGGAGTGCAGTGGCACGATCTCAGCTCACTGCAATCTTGCAACCTCCACCTTCCAGGTTCAAGCAATTCTCCAACATCAGCTTCCCGAGTAGCTGGGACTACAGGCACACACCACCATGTACAGCTAATTTTCTTTTCTTTTTTTCTTTTTTTTTTTTTTCTTTTTGAGACGGAGTCTCGCTTTGTCACCCAGGCTGGAGTGCAGTGGCGCAATCTCAGCTCACTGCAAGCTCCGCCCCCTGGGTTCACGCCATTCTCCTGCCTCAGCCTCCTGAGTAGCTGGGAATACAGGTGCCTGCCACTACGCCTGGCTAATTTTTTGCGTATTTAGTAGAGACAGGGTTTCACCGTGTTAGCCAGGATGGTCTCGATCTCCTTACCTCGTGATCCACCCGCCTCGGCCTCCCAAAGTGCTGGGATTACAGGCGTGAGCCACCGTGCCCGGCCAATTTATGTATTTTTAATTGAGATGGGGTGTCACCGTGTTGGCCAGGCTGGTCCCTAACTCCTGACCTCAAGTGATCCACCTGCCTCAGCCTCCCAAAGTGCTGGGATTACAGGAGTGAGCAACCACACCTGGCCCTTGCTGGTTTCTTTCACTCTCTACCCCCTTCCCACACCCTCTCGTCTTTCCCCCTGCCCTTCCTTCTCTGCTTCTTCCCACCCTGGTCACTCTCTCTCCTTGCAGCCTCTGTTCTTCCCACCCTGGCTGTCCGCTCCTGCCTGGTTCACCTCTCTCTACCTCCCTTCCTCTTTCTCTCTCTCCGTAGCTTCCAGATCCATTCAAGTCTTGAAGAGTTACTGTATTGATAAAATAATAGCATGTTTGACTGAGAGTCTACTCCCTTCCCTGAGCCTCTGGATGCTGAGTTCAGAACCAACCAGAAGGATGACCTTTCCTCAGGCAGACAAAAGTGGGGTGCCTCTAGGCCAAGCTGGACTCCCCTGAATTGAGACCACCCTAGTCAATGGCATGACATCTCCCTCCATGCAGAGAAACTAACCTTAAAATGGGAAACAGTCACAACTATCCCTGGCTATGACAAGTAGCACCCTCCCATTCCCCAAGTCCCAGCCCATTGTTTCGTTTTGTTTGGGTTTTGTTTATTTGTTTGTTTGAGACAGAGTCTAACTCTATCACCCAGGCTGGAGTGCAGTGGCATGATCTCAGCTCACTGCAACCTCCCCTCCTGGGTTCAAGCAATTCTCCTGCCTCAGCCTCCTGAGTAGCTGGGATTACAGGTGTGTGCCATCACGGTCAGCTAATTTTTTGTATTTTTAGAAGAGACAGGATTTTGCCATGTTGGCCAGGCTGGTCTTGAACTCCTGACCTCAATTGATCTGCCCGCCTCGGCCTCCCAAAGTGCTGGGATTATAGGCGTGAGCCACTGCACTCCGCCTGGTTTTGGTATTTAGAGCTGAGGGTCTCACTCTGTCACCCAGGCTGGAATGCAGTGGCGTGATCATAGCTCACTGCAACCTCGACCTCCTGGGCTCAAACGATGCTCCCACCTCAATCTCTTGAGTAGCTGGGACTACAGGGACGAGCCACCACGCCAGACTAATTTTTTATTTATTTATGTTTTGTAAGAGATTGAGATCTCAGTTTGTTGCTCAGGCTGGTCTTGAACTCCTGGCTTCAGGTCCCGACTAGGCCATCCAAAGCGCTGGGATTACTGGCATGTGCCACCATGTCCACACAGCCACCAGCCCATAGTTAATCAGGCTATCAGAAAAGCTGTGGGGGGAGAGGGTGGTGTCCTGTCTGAACTTCAGGGGGTGGCTGGACAAGTTGGAGGGGTAGATCTCTGAGTGCCTGTGCCTGATACTTAGTGCATACTCAATAACTAGTTATTAAATAAATGAATGAATAAAGAAATGGATGGATTAACCTGTCGGGCCCTCCCTCTGAAGGATGGAAGTCTGTGCTGCCCATTTTAGCACGGAATGGGCCCTATGCCATCTTATTCCCAGGTATTTTTAGGATTCAGCTTCACTCATTGCCCAGTGACCATTTATTGAGCACTACCTGTATTCCTGGCACTGATGAGGTGCAGCTTCGTTGCTAGCACCATGGGGCAGCCTGTCCTTTGCTTTTTGTGCACCCCAGTCCCAGTTCCCCACCTCCCAGGCCCAGGTTCAGAGCTGAACATACAGCAGGTCTGACCACATAGCTGGGCTGGGCAGGTCGCTCTGAGCTCCAAACCTTTTTGATCATGCACCCCTAGCAGTAATAAATTTTTAAAGTGTGTACACCAATATATGTATATTTCTTTATTTATAATTTCTATGTATGCACTACTGTATTCATATTGTGTATATTATGAAACATAGACTAAATAGACTAATGATATTGAAAGAGGGATCATCTTGCCCTCCTCCTGGGGTGTGCACACACTCTAGGCTAATAATTCTCAAACTTAAATGTGCATCAAAATCATCTATGAGGCCTTGGGGAGAGGGGGAGAAAGTTACTAAAATGCAGACTCCCAGACCTCACCCCGAGAGACTTAGATTGAACAGAGTCTGATACAGGTCATTTATTGATTACACATTGGGAAACTGCTCCACATGGTCACATGTTCTAGTTGTGAAGATGGTGTTTAAAGAAGGCCTACAGGCTTTCTCGGGGGAAAGCTGGACACCCCATGGGGACCAGGCTAATGCTGGCTGCCACACAAGCAGGGCTAACTTATTGGAAGAGGTGACTGTGCAGGGAGGTAGCAGGGATGAATCCCAGCCCCTTCCTGTGCCCCACAGACAAACTTGCCCTCTGGGAGGTGGCCCTGGAATCCAGGATCAATTGTGAGGTCTTCATAGACCCCCAAACTCTTATTTTGGAGCCCAACCCTGTCAGGCCAAATGTACTGAAATATACCACATTCCACATTAAACATAATTTTCTTGCAGTAAACATTTTGAAAGGATTTTTACAAATTCGGCTTTTGGAATCACTGGTTGACAAGGGACTCACTGAATTTACAACTGGTTTTATTTCTAAGCAATCATGCGTGTGCTGGATGTCTTGCCAAGTGAGAAAAAAACTATGTTTGTCTTCAAATATAATGAAATGTTTATGAGTACTACATTTAGCAATTAATGACATTGATACAACAAAGGCATTTAAGTGAACATTTATTAATTTTGGTTTGAAGTTTTCCTTTCATAACTTGAGGACAGTAATGTTTTTTTTCTGGTCTCAAGCAGATGCTTTAAAAGTTCATAGGCTTAAGTACCCATAGCACCCATGGAAAAAATCCAGACCTGAGGCCAAGCACTCCTAAGACTGTATCTGAAAGGACAGAAGGAGGTTCGTCCACGAAGCAGAAAGGAAAATGCCCAATGCTGGCCGGGCACAGTGACTCACACCTGTAATTCCAGCACTTTGGAAGGCCAAGGTGGGCAGATCACCTGAGGTCAGGAGTTTGAGACCAAGCCTGGCCAATATGGCGAAACCCCATCTCTACTAAAAATATGAAAAATTAGCCAGGCGTGGTGGCTCATTCCTGTAGTCCCAGCTACTTGGGAGGCTGAGGCAAGAGAATCACTTGAACCCCGGAGGTAGAGGTTGCAGTGAGCTGAGACCCCACCACTGCACTCCAGACTGGGCAACACAGCAAGACTCTATCTCAAAAAAGAAGAGAACAAAAAGAAAATGCCCATTGTCGAAAGAGAACAGTGTGTCTCCATCTGACAAACTTGTGTACTGACTTCAAAGTCCAGCATCAGTTGATCTATCCCAGGGCCACTTGCTCAGATAATTGTGACAGGTGACATTTCTGAAGCACTTACTCATATGTCCCAGGCCTTGGTCTAAGCACTTCAGATGCATTAGTTCATTTAAGTCTGGAAACAACCCTGTGAGATAGGTACTATTTTTGTTCTTGTTATTATTACTATTATTATTCCTATTTTACAAATAAAAGTCCCGAGGCTTGGGGAGGCTAAGTCACTTGCCTAGGGGCTGATGGGGGAGGCATGGAGGCGCAGCCCTAGGACAGCCTGAGTCCTGATTCCCATGATACTGTGCCTGCACCACGGTGGAATTCCTTCGCGTCCCCAGCCTGAGGCAGACACCTGTGGCAAAGGAGGCCTCCTCACTGAGCTCCTGAACCAGCCGCCTCCTGCTTGAGGACACCTAAGATGCCTGGTGGCTTCAGCTCAGCTTTCTGGAAGTTAGCCAGGGATCACACGGCTACTGATGAACACAAAACAGAGTAAAAAAACAACAAAATCAAAGAAAGACGCTCGAAATGGCTGCAGTACCCCCAGCATCCTCTTTTCTCTCACAGATGTTTTAAGTGGCCTTTACTTGGCAGGGTGGCCCTTCCAAGAATGTTACAAAGACCAGAGAATCATAAAGGAAAAGTATGATAAATATGACCACATAAAAATGTAACACTCCTTCATGGCCAAAGTTGAAAGACAAATAGGAGTCAGGAGGCATCTCTCCAAGAAGCCAGCAGCATTAAATCACACCAAATGCCTTTAGCGTGAGGCCCAGGATAGGGAGCAGACTTTTCTCCAATTGCTGCTGGCAGTGTGACATCTCCCTTTCATGCACGCTTCCCCAGAGCAGTCCCAGAGGCACACCCAAGGGCAGCTCTCTTCCCAGGGACGATAGCTGGTGGAAGGTTTTCTCTCAGCCAAAAGAGCAGACCTGCTGTGTGCCCTGCCTCTTGCTTCCTCTCACCCCAGTTCCTCCCTCCAGCCACCACTAGGTGACACTACAACTCCATTGGAATCCCTTTTGTCTCTGACAAACGTTTTTGGGGAACCCTCAAGCCATTCAAAACACCGTAAAAATGTTTACCAGAGCCAGGCGCAGTGGCTCACACCTGTAATCCCAGCACTTTGGGAGGCCGAGGCTGGTGGATCACCTGAGGTTGAGGCTGGTGGATGACCTGAGGTTGGGAGTTCGAGACCAGCCTGACCAACATGGAGAAACCCCATCTCTACTAAAAATACAAAATTAGTGGGGCATGGTGGCTCATGCCACCGAGTAGCTGGGTGGTGCATCCCAGCTACTCAGGAGGCTGAAGCAAGAGAATCGCTTGAACCCAGGAGGTGGAGGTTGCAGTGAGCCGAGATTGCGCCATTGCACTCCAGCCTGGGCAACAAGAGTGAAACTCCGTCTAAAAAAAAAAAAAAAAGTTTATGAGGCCAGGTGTGGTGGCTCATGCCTGTAATCTCAGAACTTTGGGAGGCTGAGGTGGGTGGATCTCTAGAGCCCAGGAGTTCAAGACCAGCCTGGGCAACATAGTGAGAACTCATTTTTACCAAAGAAACAAAAATTAGCCAGGCGTGGTGGTGTGCACCTGTAGACCCAGATACTCAGGAGGCTGGGGTGGGAGGATCACCTGAGCCTGGGGAGGTTGAGACTGCAACGAGCAGTGATCGCGCCACTGCACTCCAGCCTAGGCAAGTGAGACCCTGTCTCAAAACAAAGATAAATAAGTGAATAAATGTTTACAGATTGCTCTTTTCCTCTTTCAAAATGAAAAGAGTTTTGCTGGGAAAACATATACCCTTATAGTTTCCATTGGCTACTTCATGGTAAAGAAAATATATCGTTGCGGAAACTGGCCCCCTCTTCAATCACTGAGATGTTCCCCTCTGAGTATGTGCCCTTCACTGGGGCCACTTTTCACCTTTCATCCTGAGATGGGGTCTCCGGCAGCAGAGGAGCTCTCCCTGTCATGGTGACCGTAGGACAGAAGGCCAAAGCTCCCTGCAGAGACTCTCTCCCAGGACTGAGGCCGAGGCTCCCCAAACTTCAGCTGAGTCACAGTCCTCCGGAGCGCCCCTACTCACACCGGGATGCCCCCTCTGGCTGTGTCCAGTTACCCAGTATGGGCATCTGCGTGAGCCCAGCCCCTGGCACTCTGCAGATGCCTAGGGAACATCTGTCACTACATGGCCAGAGCTTGAGGGTGTGTAGTCAACAACAGAGGTTCTTCCTAGCCTGGCCCTCTGTGCACCCGATCACCCCCAGAGCTGAAACTCTATCCAGGTGCCCTCTTCCCCCAAAGCAGCCTGCCTGTCTTTGCCCCCAGGTCTCTGCATTTGGCCCAACATGTAGTGTCACATGCTGTGGTTGCAGGATCTCCTAGCCAGAACACCAGCCCCGCTCTTCAGGGTCTGGAAACATCATTTCCATTTGGGCAGAAAATCTACCTTTATAGTTTCTTAGTCATGTAAGAGAGGGAAGAGAAAATAATATTCTAAAATTCAGGCTTATTTATCTCTTCTTAGAAATACAGGAGTTAAAAATGTATTATGGTAGGGCACCATGGCTCACGCCTGCAATTCCAAAACTTTGGGAGGCCGAGGAAGGAGGATCACTTGAACCCAGGAGGCTGAGGCTACAGTGAGCCATGATCGTGCCACTGCCTCCAGCCTGGGCAACAGAGTGAGACCCTGTCTCAAAAAGAAAAAATAAAAGCAGTATTATCAACCAGGGAAACAGTTCCATGTTCTGTTCCTCAGTCAGAAACAATGTTAAGATTTAAACTTGATTATTTTGTTTTATATCAATAATAATACTTTAATCTTATTATTATTATTATTTGAGATGGAGTCTCTCTTTGTTGCACCCAGGCTGGAGTGCAGTGGTGGGATCTCCGCTCTCTGCAACCTCCGCCTCCTGGGTTCAAGTGATTCTCTTGTCTCAGCCTCCTGAGTAGCTGGGATTATAGGCACACACCACCATGCCCAACTAATTTTTTTTTTTTTTTAGATGGAGTCTCGCTCTGTCGCCCAGGCTGGAGTGCACTGGCGTGATCTCGGCTCACTGCAAGCTCCACCTCCCGGGTTCACGTCATTCTCCTGCCTCAGCCTCCCGAGTAGCTGGGACTACAGGCGCCCACCACCATGCCCAGCTAATTTTTTGTATTTTTTAGTAGAGACGGGGTTTCACCATGTTAGCCAGGATGGTCTCGATCTCCTGACCTCGTGATCCACCTGCCTTGGCCTCCCAAAGTGCTGGGATTACAGGCGTGAGCCACCACTCCCTGCCAATTTTTTTGTATTTTTAGTAGAGACAGGGTTTCACCATGTTGGCTAGGCTGGTCTCAAACTCCCGATCTCAGGTGATCCGCCCGCCTTGGCCTCCCAAAATGCTGGGATTACAGGCATAAGCCACTACACCTGGCCTGCTTCATTCTTTTAATGGCTGCATGGATCCCATTTTATGGCTGTGTCATATTTTATTTAAACAGTCCCCTGTTGATGAAATTTAGATTGCTTCCAGTTTGATTGTCATTAAAAGAGCTATAATGAACATTCTTGTTTGTTTATCATGGCTCCTTCTGCAAAGCTACCCATGGGATGAATACAGACTTTGTAATTACTAAGTCAAAGGGCATGTGTATTTAAATTTTTGCTTTAAATGTATTGCCAAACTGTTCCACGAAAAACCTACCCATTTGTACTCCAACCATAGATGTATGAAAGTAGCTATTTCCTTAAGCCTCATCAACACTGGGAAGTATCAATCTTTCAGTTGCTAACAACTTGGCAGTTTTTAAAGGCAACTGGTGGTTTCATTTCTTATTTAATTACGAATGAGGATTAGAATTTTTTCAGGATGTTTGGTCGCTTTTCTCTCTCTCTCTCTTTTTTTTTTTTTTTTTGCAAATAACCTGTTCAAATCCTTTAACCATTTTTCTATAGGATTGTTCATCTTTTGTATTGATTTATATGAGCCTTCTGCAAATTAAGAAAAAGAAGCCTTTGTGTGGCAAATACCCTTCTTTCAGTTTGTTATTTTTATTTTGTTTATTGGTATGTTTGCCCATAGAAGCGTCTAATTTTTATGACTCTTTCTTGTCCATCTTCTCCTCTACAGCTACTAAATTCTGGGGTCTGTTCACAAAGGCCTTCCTTAGCCTCTGATTATGAATAAATTCGCGTATGTTTTCCTGTAGAATTTTTATGATTTTAATTTTTATGTTGAATCTTTGAACCATGTGAAAATTATTTTGGTATGAAGCATGAAGTAGAGATTGCTCCCGAATGGGTAGCCAGTTGTTCCAGTGCCATCTGTTAGATGGCCCCATTTCATTTCCAGCCTCTCTCCGCCCTTAAGGCTACGCGGCTCTGTGGAGTCACCAGAGTGGGGCCCACAGAAGTGCCAAGTTGCTTTCCCCAGGTCTGCCAGGACCCCTCAAAGGCCTGTGTCCTCAGGGAAGCAGAGAATCAGGCCACCGAGAGACAGAAAGGGCACCACACTCTGTAACAGACACAGAACAATAGTATCCCAGTCCTGAGAAGTGGGACACATGTTCAATGCCTTCCCTGTGAAGGAAAAAGAAGAGAAAGAACCTTCAGGGGAGGGCATACTCACCATATACAAAGTAGGAAGACGGCTACACCCATATTTATGAAAACACACATGCATACACACACCAAATATGTACACATGCACTACACACATACACATACATTTGTACACACATGCATGCACAGGTGTATAGACACATCTCTCACACATCACATACAACGAGTTTCTCCAGTAGGGGGCATCTAGTCCTAAACAGCCCTCTCAATAACAGGAACTCCAGGAATGGTGAAGCCAGTGTTTCTCAAATAATATCCAGACTCCTTTGCAAAGATCAAAAAAAATCTGGAAGACCCCCAAGAATATATCTGCAAGACTCCAATTTGAAAATAAAACAAAATAACATGAACAAAGTACCAAAGATTTATTCTATAAAGATCTTCCAACCGCAAATTAACACAGATTTACAACCGGTTTATTTTTTTTAAAAAAAAGATTAAATCATTATTTTTTAAAAAAATGTAATTTTTTTTTTTTAGTCTCTCTTTGTCGCCCAGGCTGGAGAGCAGTGGCATGATCTGGGCTCACTGTAGCCTCCGCCTCCTGGGTTCAAGCAATTCTCATGCCTCAGCCTCAAGAGAGGCAATTCTCAAGCCTCAGCCTCCCAAGTAGCTGGGATTACAGGCATGAACCACAATGCCCAACTAATTTTTTGTATTTTTAGTAAAGACGGGGTTTTGCCATGTTGGCCAGGCTGGTCTCAAACTCCTGAGCTCAGGCAATCTGCCTGCCTCGGCCTCCCAAAGTGCTGGGATTACAGGCGTGAACCACCACACCCGGCCAGATCTGCAATTTAATATCTTTCCATATGTGTGAGTAAAAGAAGCCTTTCTCCATTTATTGCTCCCTCTAGTTCTCCCTCTACTAGTTCAGCAGGGCCAGGCTCCAGGCAATAAAATGGGATTCTCCTTTTTGCCTTGTCCTTTTATCTTTTTATGTTTTTCCAATTAAAATGTTTTATGATTTTTACTGGAAATAGTTAAAAATCATTATTATGATTATAATAATGATTTATTATGTATACTATTATAAAAGTAGACAATTCAGAAAATAGAGACTTTTTTAAAAATGTAAGCCATCCCCTCTCTTTGACAGATAATATCCCTTTTGTGGTGGGCTTCTTTCTGGCCTGTTTCTTTGCTGAAGTATTTCCTGTAAATACCCGGCAAGGGTCAGCCCCGCTGCAGTCACTCAGCACCTGTTGCCCTGCAGGGCTCCAGGGACCCAGGCTGACCTGGTAGCTCTGTCTTACCTCTCAGAGGCTGGAGCTGTGAAAACGTTGGCCCGGAGTCTTTGACCCAGTTTTCTTCAAAGTGTCCTTCCAGAAGCATTGTCTATTGTTTTCTGAACTCTCAAGGTTAGAATGGCTGGGGACCCTTAGGACACTCTATCCCTCTCTGAGACTAGAATGGGATTGAGGGGTGCTCACGACCCTCCCAGCCCAGTTCCCTCCCTGCCTGCTCCGCACCAGCCCTGCTGGTTCAGGGTCACGAAGCCTAGCCTTGGGCCAGGACAGTCCCCTTTTCTGATCAGCAGCCCAGTGGGTGACTAAGGCTGAAAGGCACAGATGGAGGATCCCAGCTTCCTCCCTGGCTCTGTCCCCGCCAGGGTATGTGACCTCCAACAGCCCCTCTGGGACTGTACCCACCTGAAGATGTGATGGTGATTGTCCTCCTGGCTTGAAGGGTTTCTCACCCCTGCCCCGCCCTCTCCTCCAATCAGAGTCAGACTCACAGGGCTGCTGGCGGCTCTCCCCGTCTTCTCCAGTGCCTCATTTCCTTCACACAGGGAAATCTGTCTCATAGGACCCAGAGTAACATACAAATATGGAAAATAAAAATACTAAGTGGCCAGGCTCAGTGACTCACGCCTGTAATCCCAGCACTTTAGAAGGCCAAGGCAGCCGAATCACCTGAGGTCAGGAGTTCGAGACCAGCCTGACCAACATGGCGAAACCCGTCTCTACTAAAAATACAAAAATTAGCTGGGCGTGGTGGTGGCTGCCTGTAATCCCAGCTACTTGGAAGCTGAGGGAGGAGAATCACTTGAACCCGGGAGGCAGAGGCTGCAGTGAACCAAGATCGTGCCACTGCACTCCAGCCTGGGTGACAGAACAAGACTCTATCTCAAAATAATAATAATAATAAGTAAGACCCAGGTTTCTGTCTGTCTTCATCAGAAGTACAGACCACACAGATGGTCACGAAATTTGCAAGACTTATTTGGGATGATCTGACTTAAAATATGGGCTAAGTGACCTTTACAAAATTCATTTTGCAGGTTTCAGGGGTCCCTCAAACATCTGGGCTGTCATCCTTCAGAGAGGCTGGAACTGAGACACAAGGAGAGACCTAGTGACGTCGGAGAGTTAGGAGAAGAAGCAGTGATTTCAAATGCATGCCCCTCACACGGAAGAAGGGCGGGGGGGAAGCCATGCCAGTGTGGGCGTGGCACTTGAGCAGCCTTTTCCATGGGCACCCAGTGGTCAATGCACAATGGTTAGCACGTCTCCCAGGGAGGCCATCCCCTTCCGCTACCCCTTTCATGGCAAATGCTGAAACATGGTTGAAGACTCCTCTCAAGGGTCTTCTCTTCCAGGAAGCCTTCAGTCGGAATAGGCGCCCCTTCTGGCTCCTCCTAGCCTGAAAGCCAACATGAAATCTCCCTGGGCTGAGCTGAGTCGTCATATTTCATTGTTGTTGTTGCTGTTGTTTTACTACGCCTCTGAAGCAAGTTCAAAGTCATGCTTTTGATCAAGACCAGAAAATATACTTTGGCTCCCTCAGCATCTTTGCCTCACCACACCCAGAATTTTTTCTTTTTTTTTTTTTTTTTGAGACGGAGTTTCACTCTTGTTGCCCAGGCTGGAATGCAATGGCACGATCTCGGCTCACCGCAACCTCCGCCTCCCAGGTTCAAGCGATTCTCTTGCCTCAGCCTCCCTAGTAGTTGGGATTATAGGCATGTGCCTCCACGCCCAGCTAATTTTTGTATTTTTAGTAGAAACGGTGTTTCTCCATGTTGGTCAGGCTGGTCTCGAACTCCCGACCTCAAGTGATCCGCCCGCCTCGGCCTCCCAAAGTGCTGGGATTACAGGCGTGAGCCACTGCGCCCGGCCCACACCCAGAATTTGCCTGTCCCCCGAAGGAAGCTCCAACAGCTGTCAAGCCTGAGCATCCAGACCCTAAAGCAAAGAGAAATGGGCCGGGAGGAATGGAGTGACAGGGCGGGGCCCATTTGCCTAGAGGTGCTTTGGGCTGCCTGGTCACAGAGGGTGACTCATTCCCCCAGAGAGGAGGGGAGTGGCACCGAGGGACCATTGGGCTGGGCAGGGGAGCCTTTGTGGAGAGAGCCTGTCCCTGCCTTAAGTGCCTGCTGGACCCTGGGAGCCTGGGCTGGGGCCTGCGCACTGCTTCCCCCTTGGCCCCTCAGGCCCTTGGAAGCAGAGAGAGAACCTCTTGCAGATCCCAGGCTCATCCCCGGCGCAGCAGACACCAAGAAGGTGGCCAGAGCCTCACTGAGTCCACCCGACGGCTGCCCACCCACCCAGGCAGGAGCCATGGATAAATTCCGCTTGCTCTTCCAGCACTTCCAGTCAAGCTCGGAGTCGGTGATGAATGGCATCTGCCTGCTGCTGGCTGCGGTCACCGTCAAGCTGTACTCCTCCTTTGACTTCAACTGTCCCTGCCTGGCGCGCTACAATGTGCTCTACGGCCTGGGCCTGCTGCTCACGCCCCCGCTCGCCCTGTTTCTCTGTGGCCTCCTCGCCAACCGGCAGTCTGTGGTGATGGTCGAGGAGTGGCGCCGGCCCGCAGGACACCGGAGGAAGGACCCAGGCATCATCAGGTGCGGTCCCACACCACTCAGTGACCCATGGGCTTTGCCAGGGGCTCCCCAACCACCCCACAGGCACTGCCAAGTGCACCCCCAAACCCCAACCATCCTCATTATCAGGGGATTCTCCACCCACCCTACAGGTACTGCCAGGTGCACCCTCTCCTTTCCCCAACTAGGAACTATCGGCTCACAGAGAGCCACTTGCCAGTTTCCACTCTGGAAACATATTTCTGTTCCTATCATTTGTCACCTTTCCATGGCCAGTGCTGTAAACATAGGAACGACACAGGATTCCCAATTACCCAGGCCACTCTAGGGGCTGCGGGAAAATTTCCTCTTTGCCCTCTGAAGTTCTGCTGAACATCAACTGACAAAAGGCAGATTAATAAGAGAAAAGGCATACAAATTTATTTGATTACCATTTTGTGTGCCACAGAAGCCTTCAGAATAAAGACCTAAAGATACAGGGGAAATGGTTCATTTTTAAGCTTAGGCTCAACAAGGTCTGGATAGCCACACAGAAATAGAATTGGATAAAAAAAGGGATGAACTATAGACGGAGTGGGGAAACTCAGCAAGGCCATCTAGGTTCTTCTTGGCCTCTCTATACAGCGTTCCTTTCTCCCAGACACGGGGCAGGACCCTCTCTAGAAGGGAGTCTTATGACCTACAATGAAACTAGGTAGGTCAGATCGTTTCTTTACGGCCAGTTTTTAGACAGAAAGGTGGGGGGAAGTTAGAGTCATATTTTTAGGTTTTATGGTGGCAGCTTTGGAGAAAAGGGGTTCTGGTTTCTATGACCCACCTTGGGGAAGATGGATTCTAGTTTCTATGGCTAGCCTTGGGGGAGCATAAGGAGCCAGAGATTGGGTGGGGGGGCCAGGCGCGGTGGCTCACGCCTGTAATCCCAGCACTTTGGGAGGTCGAGGCGAGTGGATCACCTGAGGTCAGGAGTTCGAGACTAGTCTGGCCAACATGGCAAAACCCCGTCTCTACTAAAAAGTACAAAAAATTAGCTGGGCATGGTGGTGAGCACCTGTGGTCCCAGCTACTCAGGAGGCTGAGGAAGGAGAATCACTTGAACCTGGGAGGCAGAGGTTGCGGTGAGCCGAGATCGTGCCACTGCACTCCAGCCTATGAGACAGAGCAAGACTCTCAAAAAAGAAAAAAACAAAAGAAAATGCTAAAGCCACCACTGCCTAGAACATATTTACAGCTCACACTGGGTAGGCCACGCACACACACGCCTGGCACACACCATTAGATGTTTTGTGTACAATCCAATTCAGAAACAACATCTGCATCCAGTGCACCCGCAGCCTCTGTTCCTTGTTCTCAGGGATCACATCTCCCTGCAATTCAGCTGTGCAGGGTGGGTCACAGGCACTGGGTGTGCCCTTGGCCTTTTCCTCTGGGGTCCAGTGGGCACAGCTCCACTGGGCTCCTGTCCTGTGGCCAACACCCAATTGAGGTCACTACAGGCAGGGGCAGAGTTGATCTGGAAAGGCGCCTGAGGCCAGTCAGAGGGTGGACTTCTGGGATGCCTTGTGGGTAGGGGTGTTAGAGGTGCTGATTTTGGAGGGTTACTGGGCAAGGCTGTCTTAGCTTAGGCTCTCCTCCAAAAGAAGCCTCTGGAAAGAATGTGATAATAAGTGGGCAACTGGGGCTTAATCCTTCAGGGGACCCCCTAAGGGCATGCATAGAACACAGCTCAGAATTGTCCCACTGAGGATTTAAGAAGCTGGGATATTTATCCACAAGGCCCCATCCCTCTGGGGTTGAAGGTTGATTTGGGGGTTAACTTTTCAGTGCTTCCAGCCTCCCCCTCTCTGGAGCAAAACATCCTCCAAAGCCCCAGGGGCAGAACAATGCAGGTGCTTGAGGTAGGAGGTCCTCAGGCCCTCCAAGTGAATAGAACCAGTCACTGCAGCCACAGATGCCTCTGGCATGGGCAGGGCACCAGCAGTGCCTGCTGCAAGGCCTAGGGCAAGAGGAATACCAACTCCTCAGTGCTCCAGTCCTGGGGATCCCAGGGGCCCCAGCCCTCCTTCCTCCCTGCCTCTGTCGCTGAGACCTCTACACTGGGAGCTGCAGTCTGATGTAACCCAGCCTGGGACTTCCCAGCAGTCCATCCTTACATCTCCCCTGCTGCAGCTGACTTCCAGCTGCCCCCTGTGATCCCCCTCCTTCCTCTGCTCCCAGGTACATGTGCTCCTCTGTGCTGCAGAGGGCGCTGGCCGCCCCCTTGGTCTGGATCCTGCTGGCCCTCCTTGACGGGAAGTGCTTCGTGTGTGCCTTCAGCAGCTCTGTGGACCCTGAGAAATTTCTGGACTTTGCCAACATGACCCCCAGCCAGGTACAGCTCTTCCTGGCCAAGGTTCCCTGCAAGGAGGATGAGCTGGTCAGGGATAGCCCTGCTCGGAAGGCAGTGTCTCGCTACCTGCGGTGCCTGTCACAGGTAACTGGGGTGATCCTCCCCCGGCTCTTGCACCCTCACCAGTCCCCTGCACTGGTTCTGGAGTGGGGTGGGGGGGTGGTGAGGAGGGACAGATGATGGGCTCAGCCCATTCCCAGGAGGCAGGGAAGCGCTGGAGACCACTGCTCTGCCTTGCTCGCGCCCACTGCGCACCTTCTTCCCACCCATGAGAAATCATACTGATCTCCACTTATTGGGCATTTATGTGCCAGGCACTGCAGTGAGCATTTTATATGCATTATTTCATTTACTCTGTGGAACAACCATTATCATCCCATTCTCCAGGTGAGGAAGCAGGCTCTGAGAGTTTAGTTCATAAGGCCAAAGTCACACAGCTTATAAGAGGCAGAGCAGGGATCGGAAGGAGTGTCATTATTCCTCTTCACCACCTTCCAACAATGTAGGCTCTCTCCAGATGCTGATCTTCCCAAAAGGCACCAACTCTATTATCCTGCGGGACAAACCCCAGCTCTACCCCCAGCCTAGACTCCAGATTCCACCACCACTGCTCCTAGGGCCCCAGCACTGAGTTGTGTCCACCAAAAAGTATTTATGTGAACCCACTACACACGGGGCACCACTAGGGTTATAGATAATAAAGACACAGCCTCTGCCCCTTGGGGAGTCTGACAGGCTCATGGGCTGGCCAATGGTGCGGTGGAGGGAGGACCCGGGTACAGGATGCACTTGATTCTGGCTCAGACTGTGACCATGGCCATGGGACTACTCCTCTGGACCTCAGTTTATCATGCAAAATACAGGGGAGCTTGATCTCCTCCATCTTGATGGTCCTTGCAAGCTTCAACACTCTAGGCTTTCCCTAGTTTGGTGGAAAGAGCATGGAATTTGCAGTGAGACTGGGGTTTGAACCCTGACTAAGCTGTAAATTATCAGTCATGTAAAGTTTGGCAAGTTGTTTGGTTTTCTGCTCTCGTGTATAAAATACTCACCTTAAATTTGGTGATGTGGGGGGAGTCCTGTGAGATGCCAAATGAGAGAGATTTATAAATCGTGGAAATCACTTCTGTAAATGATAAGGATTCAAATATGTCCCTGTGATTTAGAGACGTGACTTCCCTGCTCCGGGTCCACACAATTGCGTCAGGTCTCAAGCTGGGCCTTAAAGAGACTATGGCTTTGGAAGGTAGAGAGGAGAGAGAGGAGTCTGCCAGGTGTGGGCCCCAGCTTAGAGAACTACTTCAGTTTGTCCTCATTCCTGGCTGGGAACACTGTCCCCTGTTCATATTGTGTGTCACTGTCATCCAGCCTTCAGTCTTGGCCCTCAAAGTCAGGTTGGGTGTCCCTCCTCTGGACTCCCTCTCTATGACAAGTACCCAGTCATCGCCTATTTAATCATCTATTTCCTCCACTAAGGTATGAGCTCTGTGAGAGCAACGACTGAGCCCCTAGTTCTTAGCACAGTGCCTCCCACAAAATATAGCACAGTGGATGCCTAGATGGGAAAATAGACAGATAAGCACACACAAGGATGACAAAGGACTGGATAAAAAGATGAGGGGGGCCGGGCATGGTGGCTCACACCTGTAATCCCAGCACTTTGGGAGACCGAGGTGGGTGGATCACATGAGGTCAGGAGTTTGAGACCAGCCTGGTCAACATGGTGAAACCTCGTCTCTACTAAAAATACAAAAATTTGTTGGGCATGGCGGTGCACGTCTGTAATCCCAGCTACTGGGGAGGCTGAGGCAGGAGAATGGCTTGAACCCAGGAGGCGGAGGTTCCAGTGAGCTGAATCACGCCATTGCGCTCCAGCCAGGGCAACAGAGCAAGACTCCATCTCAAAAAATAAAAATAAATAAATAAAAAGATGAGAGGATGGATGATGGATGGTTGGATGGGGGGGTGGATGAATACATAGATCGAGGGAAGGAAGGAGGAGCATATGAGAGCATGAATGAATGGGAGAAGAGATGGATGGATAATGGACAGATGGAAGGATAGGAGCTTGACTGGATGGGAAGATGACGGACTTACAGTAAGACAAAAGGATGGACGATTGGATAGGTGGAGAGATGGTTGAATGGGTGGATGGATGCAAGGATGAGAGAATGAATGGAAGGGAGGATAGATGAATGGATGAAGGATGGTTGGCAGGACGGATGACTGAATAGGAGAGTGGATAGATTTGAGGAAGGATGGACGGGAAATGTAAAAGGAGGGACTTTGGAATACCTTTGCCACACTATACAGGACAATTCCTCAAGTAGCAGATGCTCTAAGAGTTAATTCAATTTACAAGGACACAGGGATACAAAAGAGGACATGTAATCTGATGATCACACGATTTTGTGTTCATTCTTCTCAATTTATTTTATTTGGTCCCATTTCATTCAATACTCTGATTAATGAATTATGATGTTTGGAGTGGTATACTGCAGTTAAATTCTCTAAGGAGTATTTGAATCCATTGGAAAATGAAGAATATTATTATGTAGACATGATCAAATTAAATGTGCAACATTCATATACACATTCATAAATACATATGCATAGGATTAAGCCCCACTCACAACTAACCTCGGGCCTCCTTACTTTGCAGGCCATCGGCTGGAGCGTCACCCTGCTGCTGATCATCGCGGCCTTCCTGGCCCGCTGCCTGAGGCCCTGCTTCGACCAGACAGTCTTCCTGCAGCGCAGATACTGGAGCAACTACGTGGACCTGGAGCAGAAGCTCTTCGACGAGACCTGCTGTGAGCATGCGCGGGACTTCGCGCACCGCTGCGTGCTGCACTTCTTCGCCAGCATGCAGAGTGAGCTGCAGGCGCGGGGGCTGCGCCGGGACAATGCAGGCGGGAGCCTCGAGCCCCCTGCAGTGCCTGAGCCCCCAGAAGACCTGGACAGTGGAAGTAGGAAGGCCCACCTGCGCGCAATCTCCAGCCAGGAGCAGGTGGACCGCCTCCTAAGTACCTGGTACTCCAGCAAGCCGCCGCTGGACCTCGCTGCATCCCCCGGGCTCTGCGGGGGTGGCCTTAGCCACCGCGCCCCTACCTTGGCACTGGGCACGAGGCTGTCCCAACACACCGACGTGTAGAGTCCTGGCCAGGCTTGAAGCGGCAGTGTTCACAGGTGAAATGCCGCGCTGACAAAGGTCTGGAGTCTTTCCAGGCCGTGGGGACCCCACGGCAGGCACCCTAACTCTTGTTAGCCTCCTTTTTAAAGTAGCCCAATCTCTGCCTAGTTTCTGGGTGTGGCCTCCAGTGTGCTTCACAAACTTTAATGTGGACTCGGTTCACCGAGGGCCTTGTTAAATACAGGTTCAGACAGTGTAGCCAGGACCGAGTCTGAGATTCTGCATTTTAAACAAGCTCCTGGAGGCTGATGTGCTTTCGGTCAGTGAACCAAACTTTGAGTAGCAAGAATCTAAATAAATCTGCCATGGGTTCTGGGTTCCAGATGTCAATTCTAAATAACAATAATGACCTTAGTCTGCTGCCTCGATAATTTCATTTGTGTAATTGTCTTTTTTTTTTTTTTTAATTTGAGACGAAGTTTTGCTCTGTCGCCCAGGCTGGAGTGCAATGGTGCGATCTCGGCTCACTGCAACCTCTGTTTCCTCAGTTCAAGCGATTCCCCTGCCTCAGTCTCCCGAGTAGCTGAGACTACAGGCATGCGCACCCGGCTAATTTTTGTATTTTTAGTAGAGACAGGGTTTCACCATGTTGGTCAGTCTGGTCTCGAACTCCTGACCTCAGATGATCCTGAGGTTGACCCTCAGGTTGACCCACCTCGGCCTCCCAAAGTGCTGGGATATACAGGCGTGAGCCACCATGCCCGGGCTTGTGTCTTTAATTCTCTGGGGTTTCTAGCAGCTTATACCAAGGTTCTCATAGCAAGTTCTAGCAAGCTCTGCTAGTTGAGTTCCTCTTGAAACCACTAGTTAGTGCCTCTTGCTGGCTATTACAGATGACTACTTTTATATTTTCCTGTTGAGGGGATATTTCTGTGTTTGAATGTCAAGGGCCTGACTCTCCCAGCTGCTACCTTCCCAGGCCCCACCAATTCTGGCCAACCAAAGCCGAGCAGCCCTGCCTGGGTCCTCCTCCTTCAAGATGCAGTTCCTCTCAGCCTTCCACTCTCCTGCAGCGGGGGCAGGCCACTCCTCCCTCACCTTCCAAGCACCACGTGCCCCACCGCTAGCCTGAGCCCTGGGCTCAGCAAGGTCCCTTCCTAAGATGACCCCCTCCCCTAGACATTCCCAGGGGTATCTACTGCTGCCCTTAGCAAGAGGTTGGCACCCTGGTGAGGATTTCCTCAGAGCAAAGTAGGAGTGTGGGGTCTAGCTCAGGGACAAAAACCCCTGACGTGCCAGTGTTCATTCTGCTGGAAAAACTGCCACTCCAGGCCAGGTTCAGTGGCTCATGCCTGTAATCCTACACTTTGGGAGGCCAAGGCGGGTAGATCACCTGAGGTCAGGAGTTTGAGATCAGCCTGGCCAACATGGTGAAACCCCGTCTCTACTAAAAATATAAAAATTAGCCGGGCGTGGTGGTGGGCACCTGTAATCCCAGCTACTCAGGAGGCTGAAGCAGGAGAATAGATTGAACCCGGGAGGCAGAGGTTGCAGTGAGCTGAGATCGCGCCACTGCACTCCAGCCTGGGCAACAAGGGCGAAACTCTGTGTCAAAAAACAAAAAAACAAAACTGCCACTCCATCTCTGGCAGCCCGAACAGGAAGGGTTTGGGGAAGATTTAGCCTTTGCTCTCCTCTGGGCCTCTGCCCCTCCTTGATGACTCATCCAGCCCCCACTCCCTACCCCCACCCCCAGACACCCTGCGGTCGCCTCCATAAGCACAGATGGTGGCCACAGGAAGCAGACCCGGGTTCACCCCATGCTTTTCTACTTCCTCAGCACCCCAGGAAGTACAGGGGCCCCTGGATGCCCCCCACCCTGGAGCCTGCCCCCTTCATCAGGCAACTTTTGTGCTCCTGGGCTCTTGACAAGAGACCTTGTGAGACCAGAAAATCCCTACAACTCAGCCTCCCCCCACCTACTGGCTGTGGTCAGGCCATGCAAATGTCTGAAATAGCGCTGGGTTGGGACCTGGTTTAGGCAAAGCTTTAGCAGTGATAGGGTGGGGAGGAAGGAGGGGGACCTTGGCGGTGGCCCAGTCTGCATGAGTGAGGTCCCAGCCTGGGGAAAGGAGGCTCAGGGAGGCTGCTTTGGGCTCCAGGGAAGCAGTATCTGGAGTAAAAGTCACCGACAGCAATCGATACTCTTACCTTCCCATACTGAGCACTTATAGAGCACCTACTGCATAGAAAGCACTGTGCCAGGGAATAGGGAAGAGAGAATACACCGATGACCTGCCCCTGCCCTCAAGGAGCTGTGCTTCCTTGTGCTGAGGAAGTAGAAAAGCATGGGGCGGACCCGGGTATGCTGTCTGTGGCCAACATCTGTGCTGATGGAGGCCATAGCAGGACGTCTGCAGGGTAGGGATGGGGGAGAGAGGGAGTCATCAGCAAGGGACAGAGGCCTAGAGGAGAGCAAAGTCTACATCTTGGTGCTTTCTTAGGGGGACAGAGGTGGGTACAGAAATTATGAGAACCCAAAGCATAAGATGTAAGTGATCTAATAAAGGCAAACCAGGTGCCACTGGGAGTTAGCAGGGAGAAGGAGGCTGTCAGTGGGGCGGGGGGTGGGGGGTGAGGGAAGGCTTCACGATGAAGGTGCCATTTGAATGGGTCTTAAGGATGGGAAGGATTTGGACATGTGGAAAGAAAGATGGAGGGAGGGTGCAGAGCATCTCAAGGGAAGAAATAAGAACAAAGGCATAGGCTGGGCACAGTGGCTCACGCCTGTAATCCCAGCACTTTGTGAGGCTAAGGTGGGCGGATCACGAGGTCAAGAGATCAAGGCCATCCTGGCCAACATGGTGAAACCCCGTCTCTACTAAAAATACAAAGCTTAGCTGGGCGTGGTGGAGCATGTCTATAATCCCAGCTACTCGGGAGGCTGAGGCAGGAGAATCGCTTGAACCCAGAAGGTGGAGGTTGCAGTGAGCCGAGATCACACCACTGCAACAGCCTGGTGACAGAGCAAGACTCCGTCTCAAAAAAAAAAAAAAAGGAACAAAGGCATAAAGTTGGGGAAGGGGCAGAGCATGTTCTATTTATTTATTCAGCAGATACTCACTGAATGCCTAGAGTGGCCAGAGAGCAAGACAGACAGTCCTGTCTTAATGGAGCTTCGAGTCTGGAAGTGGAGACAGAGATATAACAAGTGAACAAAGAGCCAAGTGGAGAGGCATGCAGTCCAGCCTGGCAAAAGCAAAAGACCTTGGCCAGAGGGCCCAGGAGTCCCATCAAGCCACGTTCCCTGAGCTCAGTACCTGGGAATACATTCTCTTGATCCTCTGTCCTTGACAGCCTTCAAATGTATCTTTCATCCTCTTCTGTCCCCAGTGTGTTTTCAAACCCCTGACCGTGTCCTGTATGTGGACCTTCTTCGGGAGACACAGTGGCAAGCCAGACAAGGCAGGAATGTACTGAAAGCATGGGCATTGGCTGTTCCAGTCCCCACCCTCATGCTGCCTGGGCAGCTGCAGTCCCCATCTCAGCTAGGATTGCAAGAGGAGGGGAAGATGGCAGGAGACTTGATTTAGCTCAGGACTTTGACTTTATCCTGCTGGCAATTGGGAATGAGAGACAAGTGCTTGGTGGCAAGGTCAGGAAGAGTGATGATATTTGGGGTTCACCCATGTGGAGAGGATGCTGAAGCTGCAGAAATGGGTAGGGCCATTGAGAAGAGGGGCTTGTGTGAGATGAGGAAGGACTAAGACTTTTAAAGTTTTGGAATGGGAAGAGGAGGCAACAAGGGAGAGAAAGGGTTAATCACAGAGGCAGAGTCCAGAGGCAGGCCAGGGAGGAGAGAATTCCTAGACAGGGGAAGGAGGACCAACAAACCTAGTGGAACTTCTGAGCAACCGAGCAGGGGGAGGACAGAGGGAAAGTCACCGGTTATTGCCAACTTCCCAGGGGAGGGGACTGCTCACCCAGGGAGGTAGTCCTGGCCAAGCAGACGGGTAGGTTTCTATACGATTCATATAAATCCCTGGGCACCTGCCCCAATTTGTGACGATGACACAAGAGAGACCTTCATCATCCCCATATGGGGAAGGGCACTGGGACCCAAAGACTACAATGGGAGCAGAGAAATCGTGTCCACACTAACATACTCCCATTTCCAAGGCTCTCATTGAAAATGAGGGAGTCCGGCCAGGCACAGTGACTCATGCCTGTAATCCCAGCATGTTGGGAGGCCAAGGCAGGCAGATCACTGGAGCCCAGAGTTCAAGACCAACCTGGGAAAGATGGCGAAACCCCATCTCTAAAAAAAAAAGAAGATGGCTGGATGCGGTGGCTCATGCCTATAATCCCAGCACTTTGGGAGGCTGAGGCGGGTGCATCACCTGAGGTCAGGTGATCGGGACCAGCCTGGCCAACATATAGTAAAACACTGTCTCTACTAAAAATACAAAATTAGCCAGGCATGGTGGCGCACACCTGTAATCCCAGCTACTTGGGAGGCTGACGCAGGAGAATTGCTTAAACCCAGGAGGCAGAGGTTGCAGTGAGCCAAGATCGCACCATTGCACTCCAGCCTGGGCAACAAAAGCAAAACTCTGTCTCAAAAAAACAAAAATAAAAAAGAAGAAGAAAATGAGGGAGTTCTCTGTTTGGGGCTCAGCTCTGCCCAGCCCTTTGCAGCCACATGAAATGACTTCTCCCTGCCTATGCTGACTGGCTCTGATGGAGGAGGCTGAGGCATGTGGGATGGGAAGAGGTCCCTGAGGGTCTAGAGGAGGCCAGTGGGAGGTGATCTGGTGGCAGCTGCCACGGCAGTGAGTTTTGTACAGGCATTTCTCCCCCCACTCATCTCACAGAGCTGTGCCATCTCGGAAGTGTACTGTCTTATCTCTTCTCACGGAAGTGTACAGGTGAGTGCTGTCTCCCTTTTGTGTCTGAATTCTTGCCTCCCTACAAATTTTTCTTGGTCCAAGATTCACTTCTTTTCTTCATTCACTTGTTCGTGTATTCCTTCATTCACACTTATTAACTGAGTATCTTTTATGTACTAGGCACACTGTGCTAAGCATTGGGCATATGGTAGTGAATAAAACAGATGAGGACTTTTAGCCTTTATGGTACCGTGGGAGCCCCTAGATATTAAATAACCCACCCACCTCAAAAAGTAATTACGATTGTATTCAGTGCTGGAAGGGGAAGTACATCCAGGGGGCTCTGAAAGCCTGTATCCTCCTGCAGGACTGGTCTCAGCAGAAGGTTCAGGAAGGCCTCTCTAAAGAAGGAACTGTAGGGGAGGGAAAACTTCGCCTTCACCCAATGAAAATTCACTGAAAATCACTGACAAAAAGCAGATCAACAGGAGAAAAGCATACATATTAATCTGATACCAGAGTTTTTAGGATGAAGACCCAAAGACACAGAGGAAATGGTCCATTTTTATGCTTAGGTTCAACAGAGTATGGAAACAACAACGCAGAAATAAGAC
The DNA here is from genome assembly GCF_009828535.3 of Hylobates moloch. Taxonomy (NCBI): domain Eukaryota; kingdom Metazoa; phylum Chordata; class Mammalia; order Primates; family Hylobatidae; genus Hylobates; species Hylobates moloch. The sequence continues at coordinate 30,113,153 of NW_026652278.1, forward strand.
TGGACAAAAAAGATCTGAGCTGATGTTACAGACTTGGGGGGAAAACTCAGTAAGGCTTCCGTTTAGGTTCTCCCGGGCCTCTCTGGGCAGCACTTCTTTCTCCCATGGGACAGGGGGAAGGGGATCTTGTGACCTGCAATCTCACGAGGCAGGTCAAATCATTTCTTTATGGCCAGTTTTCACACAGAAACGTTGGGGGTGGGGATTAGAGTAATTTTTCTTTTTTTTTTTTCTTGAGACAGAGTCTCTCTGTCACTCAGGCTGTACCGCAGTGGTGAGATCTCAGCTCACTGCAACCTCCGCCTCCCAGGTTCAAGTGATTCTCCTGCCTCAGCCTCTTGAGTAGCTGGGATTACAGGTGCCTGCCACCACGCCTGGCTAATTTTTGTATTTTTTAGTAGAGACGGGGTTTCGCCATGTTGGCCAGGCTGGTCTTGAACTCCTGACCTCAGGTGATCCACCCGCCTCGGCCTCCCAAAGTGCTGGGATTACAGGCGTGAACCACTACCAGCTGGGCCTAGAGTAATATTTTTAGGTTGTATGGTTTTAAGGCTGGCTTCAGGGAGAAAGGGGTTCTGGTTTCTATGACCCACCCTGGGGAAGAGGGAGTCTAGTTTCTATGGCTAACCTTGGAGGAAAATGAGGGGCCAGAGACAGGGGCACAGGTGAGGGTCAGAAAGAGTCCTTTGCTTCTGAGACCTTCATTTCAGGGTATTGTTTCTCTGAGCCCCAACACAATCATTACACTGAGACCTTAAGGATTCACAGGAATTTCTCTGCTGAGAATAGGGAAAGAAGTATTGCCGGAATGTGCAGAACCTGTGCAAAGGCCTGAGATGGGAAGGGGCTTGTCCTATTTGAGAAACTGAAAGCAAACTGGTCAGCTGGGGAGGAGGCATCAGGAGGAGAGTTACCCTGGTACCAGCTCTCACATGGTCATACAGGCCCTGTTAAGGATTTTGGACTTAAACCGTTGGAGGGAATTTAGTAGTAATTTAGTCAGATGTTCACTTTTAAAAGATTCCCCTGGCCACAGCCTGGGAGTGTCTTGATAGGGGCTCATGTGAATTGTAGAAGGCAGGCAAGAACTGATGGGGCGGCCGGGCGCGGTGGCTCACGCTTGTAATCCCAGCACTTTGGGAGGCCGAGGCGGGCGGATCACGAGGTCAGGAGATCGAGACCACGGTGAAACCCCGTCTCTACTAAAAATACAAAAAAATTAGCCGGGCGTGGTGGCGGGCGCCTGTAGTCCCAGCTACTTGGAGAGGCTGAGGCAGGAGAATGGCGTGAACCCGGGAGGCGGAGCTTGCAGTGAGCCAAGGTTGCGCCACTGCACTCCAGCCTGGGCGACAGAGCGAGACTCCGTCTCAAAAAAAAAAAAAAAGAACTGATGGGGCTTGGATTAGGGTGGAGATGGAGAAAAATGATAGATTAGAGGTATTTCAGAGTTAGAATGGACTCTGGATGTCTTGCTTAAAATCTCACACATAAACATTGTATTAGGCTAGGCTGGGAATGTAAAATAAAATACACTAGGCTGGGTGCGGTGGCTCATGCCTGTAATCCCAGCACTTTGGGAGGCTGAGGCAGGCGAGTCACCTGAGGTCATGAGTTTGAGACCAGCCTGGGCAACATGGTGAAACCCCATCTCTACTAAAAATATAAAAATCAGCTGGGGGTGGTGGTACACGCCTATAGTCCCAGCTACCTGGGTGGCTGAGGCAGGAGAATCGCTTGAACCTGGGGGGTGGAGGTTGCGGCGAGCTGTGATCGTGCCACTGCATTCCAGCCTGGGCAAGAGAGTGAAACTCCATCCCAAAAATAAATAAATAAATAAATAATAAAATACAGTAAAAATAAAAGTGTCAGTAGCTTAACACAATAAAGATGTATTTCTCACTCAAGCAAAACCTGATGTAGTTAAACAGGGAAGGGAGGTTGAAGAAGGGGGATCTGCCCCACACAGTCGCCTGGGGACCCAGCTGACACCGCCATCTTGTGATGCCACCATCAAGACACATGATATGGCTGGGTACAGTGGCTCACACCTATAACCCCAGCACTTTGGGGGGCCGAGGCAAGGGAGGATCCATCGAGGCCAGGAGTTGAGACCAGCCTGGGCAACATAGCAAGACTCTATCTCTACAAAAATTACAAAAAAAAAACAAAAACAAAAAACCCTAGCTGGGCGTGGTGGTGCACACCTGTAGTCCTAGCTACTTTGGAGGTTGAGACTTAATGATCTTTTGAGTCCAGGAGTTCAGGGTTACAGTGAGCTATGATTGTGCCACTGCACTCCAGTCTGGGGCAAGAACCTGTCTCTAAATAAACAAATAAAAATTTAAAAGACCCACAGTATTTCCCAGAAGCAGGTCCTGAGAAAAGGAAATGAGTGCACAGAGCTTATAAGGAAGTTGCTTCCAGGGAAGCCTGCAAGGAACAGAAGTGATACTGGAGAGGGAAGAAAGCCAACCGAGGGTAAAGCCGCCAGCCAGTTACCACCGTGGGCAACCAGAGCATGATCCCACTGGGGAGATCGAGGAGAGCACAACACAAGTAACCGCTCCCCAGGAATGAGTAGGTGGCATGTCTCCACCAATCTCTGGCTGTCACTGGCTAGGGCACTAGCTGGGCACCTCCAGGTTTCCTTGGGCCAAATGTAAACCCACTGCCAGAAAAAAAAAAGCCCTCAGGCAGACAGTCTGGGCTGTTTTTAGTGAGCAGCCTTTAGAAGATAGTGGTGAAAGGCTGGGTGTGATGGCTCAAGCCTCTAATTCCAGCACTTTGGGAGGCCAAGGCGGGCGGATCCCTTGAGGTCAAGAGTTCGAGACCAACCTGGCCCACATGGTGAAACACCATCTCTACTAAAAATACAAAAATTAGCCAGGCGTGGTGGCGGGCACCTGTTGTCCCAGATACTTGAAAGGCTGAGACAAGAGAATCACTTGAACCCAGGAAGCTGAGGTTGCAGTGAGCTGAGATCACACCACTGCACTCCAGCCTTGGCAACAGAGTGAGACTCCATATCAAAAAAAAAAAAGAAAGAAGATAGTGGTGAGGGCTGAGGGGAGTGGGCAGGGCACAGAGGTGTCTGTTACATCTGGCGTCCAGGGCCACCCTCAGGGAAGAATGGGAAGATGGTAAAGGATGAGGGTAGATTCTGCACCAGAACTCAACTCAGGCACAAGGCCCCAGCCTCCCTGGCACAGAGGCTGAGAATTATAAGGGAACACGTGAATGACTTGGTGAGTGCTACCATTTTGCCACAGCGTACACCCCCATAGGGTCTGGCTGATGAAGGAGAACGTAGCATTTTATCTTTCTTTCTTTTTTTTTTTTTTTTTGTTTGTTTGTTTGAGACGGAGTCTCGCTCTGTCGCCCAGGCTGGAGTGCAGTGGCGCAATCTCGGCTCACTACACACTCCGCCTCCCGGGTTCACGCCATTCTCCCGCCTCAGCCTCCTGAGTAGCTGGGACTACAGGCGCCCGCCACTGCGCCCAGCTAATTTTTTTGTATTTTTAGTAGAGACGGGGTTTCACCATGGTCTCGATCTCCTGACCTCGTGATCCGCCCACCTCGGCCTCCCAAAGTGCTAGGATTATAGGCGTGAGCCACCGCACCCGGCCTAGCATTTTATCTTTCTTAGGTAGAGACTTCATACCTCTGATAAGCCAGCCTACCAGCACCTGAGATGCCTTGGCAGCCACATTTGCTGTTGGCTCCTGCCTCCTCCACTGCCCCAATCTCTGGATGCACCCCACAATCACATTCTCCTACGCAAATTGGGCATTTTCCTAAAAGTACGGCACCCGCTGTCCCCAGGAGCCTCCTTTGCATGCTGCTTTTCATGACACCCCTAACTCCTCCAAACTAGAAGGCACTCACCAGCTGCGCCCTCTGGGTGCCTGGACAACAGCCCCTCAAGGCCAGGAAGCAGGAGGCGAGTGTACATCCCACAGTGGTGACCATGGCTGAGTTTGCCACCATGCTCCAAAATGTGTGTGACATCCTGCTTTTTATTTATTTAGTCGTGACCTGGGAGTTATAGGGAAGAGATGGAGAAGACACTAAGCACTGATAAATGCACCACCGAAGACCTCTACTGAAGTTAAACAGAACCATGGGTCCCCAAGAGTCCACCGCCTAATGTCCAGAACCTGTGAATATGTTACCTTCCATGGCAAAAGGGGCTTTGCAGATGTGATTAAATTATGGATTTTGAGATGAGGAAACGATCCTGGATTAGCCAGGTGGGTCCTGCATGTCCTTATAAGAGAGAGGTAGGGCCCGGCACGGTAGCTCACGCCTGTAATCCTAGCCCTTTGGGAGGCTGAGTGGGGAGGATCACCTGAGGTCAGGGGTTCAAGACCAGCCTGGCCAACATGGTGAAACCCTGTCTCTACTAAAAATACAAAAATTAGCCAGGTGTGGTGACGCATGCCTGTAGTCCCGGCTCCTCGTGAGGCTGAGGCAGGAGAATCACTTGAACCCAGGAGTCGGAGGTTGCAGTGAGCTGAGATCACACCACTGCACTCCAGCCTGGGTGACAGAGTGACTCCGTCTCAAAAAAAAAAAAAAAAAAAGAGAGGTAGGAGGAGGGCGAGAGTCAGAGAAGGAGCTGTGATGAGGGAAGCAGAGGTTGGAGGAATGCGATGTCACAAGCCAGGGAATGTGAGTGTCCTCTACACAGTAGAGAATACGAGGAAATGGATTCTCTTCTAGAGGTTCCAGAAGGAACAGCCTGCCAGCCACTTGATGTTAGCCAGCCAAGATCCATTATAGGCTCCTGACCTCAGAACTACAAGAAAAAAAATTCACGTTGTTTTAAGCCACTGTATTTGTGGACATTTGTAACAGCAGTAATAGAAAACTAATACAGATTTTGAAAATGCACTACTGAAGCTCAGGTGCGGAGATGATCACTATTATTATTACAGTGTTGTAAAGATGGTTCACGACCACTCCTTGTGTGCCTGGCGCACTGCGAAACTCTTGACCTGCACAGCTGATTGAATCCTCACAACCACCTGGGAGGCAGGCGCTATCATTCTCTCCATTTCACCGATGAGAACGCTGCAGTGCCCAGAGGTTAGATGACTTGCCCAAGGTTCCTGGCTAGTGTGTGGCCGGGCTGAGACTCGAACCCAGATCACTGGTTGGGTTGCTCTTAGCTCTGTGACATGGCTTTTTTTTTTGAGAGGGAGTCTCGCTCTGTCGCCCAGGCTGGAGTGCAGTGGCGTGATCTCGGCTCACTGCAACCTCCACTTCCTGGGTTCAAGTGATTCTCCTGCCTCAGCCTCCAGAGTAGCTGGAATTACAGGTACGCACCACCACGCCTGGCTAATTTTTTTTTTTTTTTTTTTTTTGTATTTTTAGTAGAGACGGGGCTTCACGATGTTGGTCAGGCTGGTCTTGAACTCCTGACCTCAAATGATCTGCCCGTTTCAGCCTCCCAAAGTGCTGGGATTACAGGTGTGAGCCACTGCACCCGGCCAGCTTCTTGGTAAGAGAAAAACTTGACCATTGAGTGGAAGAAACAAGGAGCGAGCAGGTGGGGCCTGGATGTGGCTTTGGATGGGCAGTGAGGCACGACCGTGTTCTAGGAGAGCAGCAGCATGAGGGAAGGGTGGTGCCCGGGAGCCCAGGGGTGTCCCTGTGTCCAACAGCTTGGGCCACAGTAACGAAACATACCACAGACAATAAACATTTATTTCTCACAGTTCAGGAGGCTGGAAGTCTGAGATGAGTGTACCTGAGGCTGGGTTCTGTCTTCTCACTGTATCCTTGCGGAGTGGAGGTCCAGGGTCCAGGGTCCCTTCTATAAGGGCACCTATCCCGTTCACGAGGGCTCCACCCTCATGGCCTAATCACCTCCCACAGGAGGTGTATCCATGATGGTGTAGATATACAACATTGGGCCACAGGGAGGGAACTAGGAGACATCCATAGGATGCCTGGTGAAAAAAACAAAAAGATTACTATTTCTTTATCTTATATAATTATGATAGGAAAAAATGAAATATAAAGTATTAGGAGATTTGTGTAAAACATCCAAATAAAACCTCCTAAACTTCTCAAAATGAGAAATGAGCTTGCTTTTGTGAGCACTTTTTAGTATCAGGTGTTTTTTTTGCATGAAATGACCACAGGCAATTCCTATTCGAGGCTCTTTATTTTATTTGTTTATTATTTATTTATTTGTTTATTTATTTATTTATTTATTTATATTTCTGAGACAGAGTCTTGCTCTGTCACCCAGGCTGGAGTGTAGTGGCATGATCGTGGCTCACTGCAACCTCCGTCTCCTGGGTTCAAGTGATTTCTCCTGCCTCAGCCTCCCAAGTAGCTGGGATTACAGGTGCCCGCCACCACACCCAGCTAATTTTTGTATTTTTAGTACAGATGGCGTTTCACCATGTTGGCCAGGCTGATCTCGAACTCCTGACCTCAGGTGATCCTCCTGCCTCGGCCTCCCAAAGTATTGGGATTACAGGTGTGAGCCACTGCACCCAGTCATTTTTGTATTTTTAGTAGAGATGGGGTTTCACCATGTTGGCCAGGCTGGTCTGGAACTCCTGAGCTCAAGTGATCCTCCCATCTCGGTGTCCCAATGTGCCAGGATTTCAGGCATGAGCCACCACTCCCAGCTCATCAGGTCTTTTTTTTTTTTTTTTTTTTAATATAGGAGTCTCACTCTGTCACCTAGGCTGGAGTGCAATGGTGCGATCTCGGCTCACTGCAACCTCTGTCTCCTGGATTCAAGCGATTCTCCTGCCTCAGACTCCCGAGTAGCTAAGACTACAAGCGTGCGCTACCATGCCTGGCTAAGTTTTTGTATTTTTAGTAGAGACAGGGTTTCACCGTGTTAGCCAAGATGGTCTTGATCTCCTGACCTTGTGCTCTGCCCACCTCGGCCTCCCAAAGTGCTGGGATTATGGGTGTGAGCCACCACACCCGCCCTCATGAAGGCTCTTTAATGATGATTTCTTCAAATGTTGGATAAACACCACCCACAAAAAAACTTACCCCAAGTAGGTGATAATTTTTTTTTGAGACCAGGAAAAAATACAAAAATTAGCCGGGCATGGTGATGCACACCTATAGTCCCAGCTTCTCAGGAGCCTGAAGTGGGAGGATGGCTTGAGTCTGGGAGGTAGAGGTTATAGTGAGCTGAGATCATGCCACTGCACAGCAGGTTGGGTGACAGAGTGAGACCTTGTCTCAAAAAAAAAGAATTAACCCTCACTCTTCACTCTCAATGACAACTGTAACACATTTTTTTTTTTCGGGCATAGAGACTGGGTCTCTCTATGTCGCCCAGGCTGGTCTTAAACTCCTGGGCTCAAGCAATCCTCCCTCCTTGGCCTCCCAAAGTGGTGTTGGGATTACAGCCGTGAGCCACACTGCCCACCTGCAACCAAAATTCTTATGATAATGAGAATGATTGATTGAGAATCTAATCAAACTGTCTTATATTGAGTATTTTTTTATTATTATTATTATTATTATTATTATTATTATTATTATTTAGAGACAGGATCTTGTTCTGTCATCCAGACTGGAATGCAGTGTTGTGATCATGGCTCACCACAGCCTCAAACTCCTGAGTTCAAGCGATCCTCCCACCTTGGCCTCCCAAAAGTGCTGGGATTACGGGTGTGAGCCACTGTGCCCAGCCTCAAGTATTTTAAAATAACACTGCACTTAGAATTTGCAGAATGTGTACATGTGGTTAGAGCAGGCCGTATGGGCACTACTAGAAAGGCACGTTATCTACAGACAGGGAGCTATGTGCAATATACAAGACAGAATTCCAGGTGGCCCCCTGAAACCACCCCTCCTGGTTTCCTAGACCACCCCAAGCCCACCCCAGCTCTGGCATCAGCTCACACCTGCTGTTGACCATGCAGGCAAACACTGCAGGAGACGAGCAGGGTAGGTCACCTCCATCACTGAACCTCCCTCATCCTGCCATCCACCTATGGTGTTCCCTGGGGAGCCTCTGCAAGGGTCTTCCAGAGGCTACCAGCCTGGGGGCTCCAATTGCCCGAAGCCCAGCCTGACAGCGAGGGGAGCAACATCCTTCCCCACTGGATCCTACTGGTGACACTCCAGCATCCCCACCCAGACCAGCAGAACAGGAGCCTGATTCGCCCAGAAGAGAAAGGCCAAAAAGCATTTCCTGACCCCTCCTCCACCCCCCACTCCCACCCCCAAGAGAGGGCTAGCCTGGGCTCCAGTCCCACTCCTCCACCTACAAACTGGGTAACTCTCAGCTGATAACTTAACCTCTCCAAGCCTCAGTCCCCATCTCTGTAAAATGGGGATGGTAGTACCTGTTCCACAGGATTGTACGAAGGTTACACAGGCAATGCATGTGCCTGCCATAGGGCTCCACCCAGGGCAAGCCTGGGTCAATGCTGGTTCTGGACAGTGATACAGAGACCCTCAGACACAAAGACCACTAACGTGATCACACACACACACACACACACACACACACACACACAGATACACAGATGCAGAGGCCCAAAGGCACAGTGAGCTCACATGTGGGCACACAAATGGGGAGGCACAGATCTGTGGGCCCCATGGAGATGTCCTGGCCAGGCTCTGTCTCAGCCCCAGACCCCACCCCTTTCCCCAGACAGGAGCCCCCCAGCTGGAGCTGGATCTGACCTGCCCTTGGGAGGTCAGGGAGAGCCCTGGGCGTCAGAGCGAGCATGCTCAGCTCCTCCTCTTTGATGTGTCTGTGGAGGGGGGCTGGCCAGGTTTCTGCAGGCACTCTGGAGGCCCAAACTCCAGGCATGAAACCCCATCACCCCACCCATTTAATTTTTTCACCCCCTTGCTGTCAGCGTGTAGACCCTTTTATTTTTTGATTGGGGAAGTAGAGGTCGGACGTGGAGCCAGGAAAGGGTTTACCATCCACAGCCCACAAACACACAGGCACACCCACAGAGACACAGGCAGGCTGACACAAGGACCCCTGCAGCACACTCACAGGCCACAGCCCCTGCCCAGGCAACTCGTCAAATTCAAGTCCTCTGCCAGCAAATCCAGGATGTTTCATTCTACGCCATGTCCACATTAGCACCATCCCCCCCACCACCACTGCCATCCCCTCTGTGGCCAGTATCCCCACGACCACCAGCAGCACCCTCACTGCAGCCACCACCACCGCAGCACCACACTGTCATCAGGGAACTGATGGAGGAGCCCTCTGGGATTCTGATACAGCATGGAGGAGACCCCCAGTGGGAAGGCCAGAAGGAGGGCGATGAGCTTCCTAGGAGCCCAGAAGACAAGGTCCAGGAGCTCAGGCCCCTGCAGCAGCCCTGGACTCTCCAAACTCCAGCCCTGCTGGAGACAATGCCTTCCCAGCCTGTGTCTGAGCCTTCTCTCCCTCCTTTCCCTGCCTCCCTCCCACACTCACAGAAAGCTGGTCTCTAGCAGGTGCTAGCGCCGGAGGTGGAGGCGGCTGCAGAGACAGAGAAGCCCAGGAGGGAGGGGCACAGCCCTGGCTGGACCCACAGGATTGGTCAATCTGCACCCTCTCAGCCAGCACCTGACTAAAGATTCCTCAAAGCGACAGTGACCTCAGCCTCTGCTCTGAGCTCTGCTGGTCCCAGCCAGGAGAGCGCGAGTCATGAGGTGGTCACCCAGTGGGCAGGGTGGGCAGCAGGGGCCCTCTTGGAGGCAGCAGTGAGTTGGGAAGAGGAGGCCAGGCCCCGCAGGGGGCACGATGGACAAGTTCCGGATGATCTTCCAGTTCCTGCAGTCCAACCAGGAGTCCTTCATGAATGGCATCTGTGGCATCATGGCCCTGGCCAGTGCCCAGATGTACTCGGCCTTCGACTTCAACTGCCCCTGCCTGCCGGGCTACAATGCGGCCTACAGTGCAGGCATCCTGCTGGCGCCACCCCTGGTGCTCTTCCTGCTTGGCCTGGTCATGAACAACAACGTGTCCATGCTGGCCGAAGAGTGGAAGCGGCCGCCGGGCCACCGGGCCAAGGACCCCGCTGTGTTGCGCTACATGTTCTGCTCCATGGCCCAGCGCGCCCTCATCGCGCCCGTCGTCTGGGTGGCCGTCACACTACTCGATGGCAAATGCTTCCTCTGTGCCTTCTGCACTGCTGTGCCCGTGACCACACTGGGCAACGGCAGCCTGGCACCCAGCCTACCTGCCCCTGAGCTCGCCCGCCTGCTGGCCCGGGTGCCCTGCCCTGAGATCTACGATGGGGACTGGCTGCTGGCCCGAGAGGTGGCCGTGCGCTACCTCCGCTGCATCTCCCAGGTGAGGCGGCCGCATGGCCTCACGCTGGGTCTCCCTGGCAGATCAAGGTCCCTCTGGGAGGGCCCTATCCCCCTACCTCTCAAAATGGGGCCTCTGCTCAGGTGGAGCTCCGAGGTGTTGGGGGGCATCTTCCCAACTGAGGCTGAAGGCAGAGCCACGCGTCTGCCCTCAGCCCAGGGCCATCCGGAGAACGTGCGTTGGCTCCCTCTGTCCAGAGGCTTCTGGTGAGTGGGCCTGACCCCTGTCCTGAGGTCCCCAGAGTGGACCTGCATCCCCATCCTGATCTCTGAGCTTGGAAGCTGGAGGAATTTGCATGCCTTCCCTCTTCCGGGCCTCGGCAGTGGTGAGGCCAGTGGGTGGCTAGGCCATTTGGGTACATTTCCCTGGCAAATGCCCCCATCTGGTGCTTCCCTGCTGGGGAGTGGGGGCTGAGGACCAGGGTGTCCTGGAAGGGGGTGCATGGGTGAGAGAGAGGCCCTGTTGGGATGTGATGGAAAGGCAGTTTGGAGAGACCACTGACGGGTCAGCCAGAGTGAGGGTCCTCCCCAGCCCTACTCCCACATCCTCTGCCCCTCCATGCTCACCCATCCAAGCCTCTCAGGCCTTCTCCAACCCAGTCAGTGCCATGTGGGGAGGACCACCCAGGCAGCCTGCCCTCACAGCTGGCAGACCAGGTGCTGTCAGGGCAAGGGGCTGGGGCCAGCCTGCCCCGCAAGGGCTGGAGAAGCACGCACGCTCTGCCCTGGCAAGTCCAGACACCCCTGGCTTCCCACCCTAGCAGGGGCCTCTCTCCTGGGAGGCCTCTATCACCACCCAGATGGCCCTGGTGAATGTCATGCTCTGAGCATCCCGACTGAACTCTACTTCCCTCTCCTCCCTAACCTGTGCCTCCTCTCCTGTGGGCACTCATCCCATCATCCCCGGCCTCAGAGCCTTGGCAGCTGTCATTCCACCTGACCTTTAAGCCACCACATCATAAGCTGAGTGGGCCCCAGAGGCCACAGGCTGCCTGGCCTATACACGTTTCATTTGGCCTTCAGAGACTGAATTCTAGATTCAACTTTAGAATTTGTTGGCATCTTCTAAAAACCAGAATGGGCCGGGTACGATGTGGCTCATGTCTGTAATCCCAGCACTTTGGGAGGCCAAGGCAAGAAGATTGCTAGAGCCCAGGAGTTCAAGATCAGCCTGGGGAATATAGTGAGACCCTGTCTCAAAAAAAAAAAAAAAGAAAAGAAAAGAAAAAAAGTAGCCAGGCTTGGTGGCACACGCCTATAGTCTTAGCTACTCAGGAAGCTGAAGTGGGAGGATTGCTTGAGCCTGGGAGGTCAAGGCTGCAGTGAACTGTAATTGTGCCACTGCACTCCGGCCTGGGTAACACAGCAAGACCTGTCTCAAAACAAAAAAGTAAATAAAATTAAAATAAAAATCAGAATTTTTCACATAAAAATCAGATTTCCAAGTTGGAAATCCAGAAGATCCAGCCCCACCGGGCCCGCATGTACTCCTAGAACAGCCTGGGGTGCCCCCAGCCTGTGCACATGCTCAGTGTCTCCCCACCCTGTGTGCTCTGTCACGACCTGCCTGGCCCCATGATAGGCACCTGGGCTTGCCCTCAACCCCAGTCCTGATCTGCCCAAATGCTTCTCTGTGCGGCTGGGGCATAACCCTGAAGCATGGGCCAGGGGAGCATCCTGCCCCGTGCCCTGCAGTGAGCTGACAGAGCAGAGCTGGAACCAAGCACAGGGTGCTCTTCAGCGCAGAGTTTGAGTTCTTGCCTGATTCGCCTCCATGACCCCTGAAGGCCCAGCTCAGAAGCGACACAGAGGAGGTGCTCACTTGGCACTGGTGACGATACCAGGAGCCAAAGGAGAGGTTCAGGACTCAGAGGAAAATGGGCCACTATGGCCTGGGGAGATCAAGGAAGGCTTCCTGAAAGAAGAGGCACAGTAAGTAAGTGAGGGCCTATTGGCACGACAGTAATGGTTAATAGTCACTGAGCACTGGGTACCAGGAACTGCACTACGCTTATCACATTCAGTCCTCACAACAACACTCTGAGATAGGTGCTACCACCAGCTGCTTTATAGGTGTGGAAACTGACGCACGGAGAAGTTGAGTGCTTTGCTCCTAGTCAACTAGTAAGTAGTGGAGACAGCATTCAAACCCAAGCAGCCTAACTCCAGGGTCTGCCCACTTAACTTCTGGGCCCTGGGTGCCCCACCAGCATGGTGGGTGCTTTACCCACATGATCTTCTTTCCATGAGGTGCACCTATCTCCATTATTTCAATTTCTATGCCCATTTTACAGATGAGGAAACGGAGGCCAAGAGGCAAGCTCACTTGCCCAATTTGTGCTCTTTGCGCTAGAGGCACTGGCATAGAGAGTGCTTTGGGAGTCTGAACAGGCTCAGAGGGCCAAGGACAGTGCCCCGTGACTCTCTCTCGTCTCCCCACAGGCGTTGGGCTGGTCCTTCGTGCTGCTGACCACACTGCTGGCATTCGTGGTGCGCTCTGTGCGGCCCTGCTTCACGCAGGCCGCCTTCCTCAAGAGCAAGTACTGGTCCCACTATATCGACATCGAGCGCAAGCTCTTCGACGAGACGTGCACAGAGCACGCCAAGGCCTTTGCCAAGGTCTGCATCCAGCAGTTCTTCGAGGCCATGAACCATGACCTGGAGCTGGGTCACACCCATGGGACACTGGCCACGGCCCCTGCTTCCGCAGCTGCCCCCACGACCCCCGATGGTGCAGAGGAGGAAAGGGAGAAGCTGCGTGGCATCACGGATCAAGGCACCATGAACAAGCTGCTCACAAGCTGGCACAAATGCAAACCGCCTCTGCGGCTGGGCCAGGAGGAGCCACCGCTGATGGGCAATGGCTGGGCTGGGGGCAGGCCCCGGCCTCCGCGTAAGGAGGTGGCCACTTACTTCAGCAAAGTGTGAGGCGTGGCCAGCTGAAGAGGCAGGAACGGGGATCCGAGCCCACAGCCCCTCCAACTCCCAAACCAGGTGGAACAAGGAAGGGTTTCAGTGCTGGGCAGTACTCCTCTAGGCAGATCCACACTCCCTAGCACTCGCCTGCCCACTGGAGGCAGGAAATTTGGAGCTGGAAGGGGATCTGATGCCTTCAGGTGTGACACTGCCCTGGATGGCCCTAGGGCAGTGGGCCCATGAGCAGTATTAGTCTAAAGGGGTCAGAACTGTCATGGCAGGTACAGGGACTGATGGCTCCCCTCTGCCCAGCCCTTCCCAGGCTGATGTTCACCGTCTTCTCCCAGGTTCAACAGACATCCCTGCCCCAGGGTCCATTCTCATCTGTGACTTTTCAGTACCTCTCTTGCTTTATGCTCAGGGCTCGGGGAGTGGGAATCATCCAGGTGTCTCATGAAGTGGGAGCCCTCTGATTTGGGCAAGCGTGTCCTAGGTGAGACTGGGTGGGCTGGGGCAGGTCCATAAGGACATGACACACAGCCTACCTGGTGTGACACACCTGGGGTGACAGGCAATGAGACAAGATGTCAGAAGCTAGGTTCACATGGAAGAGGCCAGAGTGTGTGGTCACCATGGGGGTCACGTGACAATTGTCCAGGTGGACTGCGTGTTTATTTAGTACCAACCAAGCACAAAAGTCCTCCTGTAGAGGGGTCTTTGAAAACCACCTTAATACCCCCCTCACATCCAGGTCTCAGGGGGAAATCAGACCATCCCCAAGGCTTGAGAAGTTAGACACAGAAGCTGAAGTCTCTCCATTTTTCTCAAAGACCCCACCTCTTGGGGATGGAGTTCTAAGAGGCTAAGAGGAGCTCCGAGGCTATAGCCCGGATGGGATGAGGGTGGAAGAGAGCAGCGTAAAGGGAAAGCAGCTCAGATTCCAGAGTGAGACAGAACTGGGTCAAATGGTGTCTCTACCACTCACAAACCCTGTCCCTGGACCAGCTGCATCACTGCCTGTGCCTTCGTTTCTTCACCTATACAATGAGGATGAGGCACCCCCTGCCCGCCATCATGGGGTTGCTCTGTGTAAACGCACATGGCACAGGGTAGGCACCCAGCACAGGGTGGCTAATGTATTTGTTGATTTCTGAACCTAAGGACTTCCTTCCTCCTCCCCTGGGCAGGGATGAGACAGCAACACAAACACTCGAGCTTCCATCTTGTTGAGGAGGAAACAGAGGTACAGATAGGTTTCTCAGCACCGCCCTCAGCTCTGAGACGTAAGTCCCAAGCATCTAAGAATTCATTTTGATCTTGGCATGATTCCATCCTTTTTTATCCATCCTTCCCTCTATTCCCACTTCTGGGGTCCAGTTTCCCTCCTCTTAATTATTTGGGAGGAGTTGCTCAGATCTTTGTGGGCCAAGGTGGGCTGGGAGGGCTTTTCCAGGAGGTAGGAGTTGGTATGGGCTCTGAAGCTGGGGAGGATTAGAATGAGCAAAAAATAAGGTGTATGTTGGTGGGCAGTGGTGCTTCCAGTGGGAAGAGAAGGCCCGGAGGTATCAGGAGGTACAAATGTGAAGGAGAGCAAAGCTTTGGGTCAGGCACACCTGAGTTCAAATACCAGCACTGCAGGACTTGTGGCAAGTCACCCAGCCACTCTAAGCCTCAGTGTGTCTGTCTATAAAGTGGATATTAGAAGACCTGCTTGGCCAGGCACAGTGGCTCATGCCTGTAATCCCAGCACTTGGGAGGCCAAGGAGGGAGGATCGCTTGAGCCTGGGAGTTGGAGACCAGCCTGGGCAACATAGCAAGACTCTGTCTCTATAAAGTAATAATAATAATAATAATAATAATAATAATAATAAGAAGAAGAAGAAGAAGAAGAAGAAGAAGAAGAAAAAGATTTATAATTTTTTTAAATGAAAAAAATATTTTTTAAAAAAGACCTGATTTTCAGGATTGTGGTGAAGATAGAGGAAGATAACTTTTAGGGAAGGATCTGGGACTGTGTTTAGCACATGCTGGGATCTGAAACAAACAAATAAACAAACAAGCAAACCTTGGTACCTTTTCTTTCCTTCCTACATATGGTCAAGCCCAGCTTAGGGAGGCCAGCAGGTCACTCGGCAGCTCCACCATGGCGGAACCACGAGCACTGCAGAGCTGACAGGTGTCGGGGGTCCTCTCCCTCCACCAGCACTGCAGAGCTGACAGATGTCGGGGGTCCTCTCCCTCCATGCTAAGGGTCATCTAGCCTGTCCGTAGACTCTCCTCTGCAGCATTCCTAACCCGTGACGTTTCAGCCCGCATCTTGACCACTTTTAGATACAGGCTGGGCAGCTCTGATTATTACACAGGGCTTCCTTCAGAAACCTGCCTCCTTGTAACTTTAACCCACCAGTTGGAGCTCTGCCTGCAGGCCCCGGAGAATGCCTAGGCTCCTGAATTCAATCCTCAGCCCTCCAGGGATCCGAAGCAGGTCCCAGGGAGTTAGCTGACTATGGGTCAAAGAGCCAGCATTGGGGATGGTTTGTCCAGTCAATGGACAACTCTGAGGGAGAAGGGCCAGAAGAGGGTGGGGCCCTGGCCCTGGGCATCCTGCAGGGCTCAGCGCGGGTCTGACGACACCCTGCCCTGACCCTCGCGGGGTCTCCTTCGGTAGCTTCTGCCCAGCGGGGGTCAAATACGTGGGGTGCTCTTGAAACTGTCATGGGGGGCAGGTCTAGGTCAGATCTCCCCAATGCCTCCACACCCCCACGTGGCCCTCCCAACTGGTCCCATTGGTGTGGAGCACGGCCGGGGCCGGGTCGGGGCCGAGGGCGGAGGGCCAGCACGGCCCAGTGACGGTGAGCAGCGGGTCGGTGGGACGCGCAGCAGCTGCAGAACAGGCACCTCAACTTCCTCTCGGCTCCTCTCCTCTCGCGCCGCCCTCGGGGCCCGCCCTCCTCTGCCTGGTGGCGCCAGGAGGCTGTTTTTCCACTCACTGGCGCGCAGACTCCATCCCACTGTTTTCTTCTCTCTTTTCTGGAGTTAGATTAGTCTGAAGCCGCCACCAGCCCCAGGCCCCCGTGCAGAAGAAAAGCGGGAGGGAACGGCTGAGGCTGCCGCTGCCCTGCACCGCCCTCCTGGAGGCCACTTGGAGAGTCCTGCCCCGAGGAGGCCATGGCCACAAGTGCCCACAGCTGGCCCCAGGTAAGGAAGGCGCCCTCCCTGGGGTGTGCCAGGTGTCAGCGGAGCATGGTGGGGCCGGTCCCACGCTGCCCAGAGGGAGAGAGGCCCCTAGCTGAGGTTCCCCCCACCCGGTTGAGCAGGGAGCAGTCCTGCCCCTCCCCGAGCCGCCGGTCTCCTGTCGTCACTGATGTTGGAGGAGGTCCCACGGGGGGTCTGGATGTGACCCATCCTTGGCCTGGGGGCAGTGGTCTCAGAAGATGGCCTGGCCCATCCTCTGCTCACCACCCAACCTGTGCAGGTATCTTGTACCCCACTTCGAGCCAGTTTATGAACCCAGGGCCTCCACAGGGAGCTAATTAGGAGCCTAGAAGCCAAGAAGGGAAAAGGATGGGGCAGAGGGGGCCGACTTTAACCCATTCATCCCCAGCAGTGATGCAAACTGCCTTTCCCAGGAAGTTAGGCTGGAAGCTCCAGGCTGTGAAGTGGGGGAAGAATCAGCCTCCAACTCCTCCTCCTCCTCCCCCTCCTCCTCCCCCTCCTCCACCTCCCCCTCCTCCTCCCCCTCCTCCTCCCCTTCCTCCTCCCCCTCCTCCTCCTCCCCCTCCCCCTCCTCCTCCCCCTCCTCCTCTTCCTCCCCCTCCTCCTCCTCCTCTTCCTCCTCCTCCTCTTTCTCCTGGTCCTCCTCCTCCAGCTTCTCCTTTTCTTGGAGTCCACATGGCCACATGGCTCTGCCTGAGCCCATCTGGCAGCCTTCCTTGGCGGGGACGGAAGGGGTGATCTAGAAGGGGTGATCCCTCCATGAAGCATGGAAGGGAACAGGGCCAGGTCCCTCTGTGTCTGGCGCTCACCCCATCCCTCCACTCCCTGGCTTCCTCTGGCCTGGGGACTTTTGTTTTTCACCCTCCAGATGGGGAGGACATGGGGCCACACCCTGGCCTGTCTCTCAGGCTTGTGTGGGTGGAGGCTGGGAAGGGAGTTGAGCTAAACTTCGCTGTTGCCCGAGGCCGTGGCCACTTCCCGGCAGGTTGCCAGTGTCGCTGCAGCCCAGACCAAGGCAGAATAATCTCCGGATGAGCTGGTGGCACCTCTGAGCCTTTGCTCTCACCAGGGCTTCCTGTTGCTGGCAGGCGGGGTGGAGCGGGGCTGCTGGGAGGCTGCTGGATAGGAGAGGGGTCACGGCTGCGGAAGAGGAGGTTCTTCGGGACACTCGTGGATGGATACGGCAAGGTCAGTAGGAGTCAGAAAAAAAGAGGGTTCACTTAGTGCAGAATCACCCTTGTCCACTTCCCAAGTCTCCTTAGGTTGTGGTTAGAGGTCCGGCTGTGGCACCTCTGTATTTCTTTGGCCTCAGCAAGGCACTTGATCCTCTTCAGGTCTCAGTTCCCTGATCTTTGCAGGCAGGAGAATCGTCGCCACCCCAAAGACAAGACAGGGTGAGAGAGATGGAGAGTTTCACACAGAGCACAATCAGGCATCTTTTATTCTTTTCTTTCCCTCCAACATCCCTAGGAAAGAGCAAGGGTCAGGATGATTTATCCTCTTTTCACTGATGAGGAAACTGAGGCCCAGAGAACAGTCATGAAGTGTGATCAGACCCTGAGGTCTCCAAAAAGATAAGGTCCTTGCGAACTCCAGGGATTCTGGCGTCTTGTTGTGCCCACCCCAGCCCACACGGCAGGATCCTGTCCAAGTCCCTTATCCACCCGGACACTCACTCTAGCCTTTACACCCTCAAGGCTGAGGCCCTAAGGACACGCCCTGGATCCAGGGAGTCCTTGGCCCCTCTGCTAATGTGCACCACCTGGACTCCCAGAGGGAAAGCTGGTCAGCGCCCCACATGAACTAGCACCATGGGCCACCCCCAAGCCCTACCCCAGGAGAAGCTCATGGTGGCAAAAAGAACCTAAGCATTTGAGGCAGGTCACCCAAGCTTGAATCCCACTCGTCCTCAGGAAGCCTTCGCTTTCCCTAGTGCACGGCGGGCACACAGCTCGACGTGGGACTGTGAGGATGGGAAATGAGGGGTGCCATGCGCCCTGGAGGAACTCAGTGAACAGTGGCAACTGTCACTTCCCTGGGGCCCTGCAGTCCTTCCTTTCTCCCCAGCCTGTCCCAACTAGCATCTTCCTCAACTCCTGGTTTTCAGAGGGAAACACTTATCGGTCATCTGCTCCACAGGAAACACCAGGCCAACCACAGCTGGGGATAAAATAGCACAACCACACCCTGCCGTCCAGCGTCTCCCAGCCTGTGCCCCTTCCTAGTACCACCAGCAACCATCAATCCCGTCTCCTCCTGCCTCCTCTCCTGCAATCCACCCCGCCACAACTGTCGCCATGGCAGCCCTGATCGCAGAGAACTTCCGCTTCCTGTCACTCTTCTTCAAGAGCAAGGATGTGATGATTTTCAACGGCCTGGTGGCACTGGGCACGGTGGGCAGCCAGGAGCTGTTCTCTGTGGTGGCCTTTCACTGCCCCTGCTCACCAGCCCGGAACTACCTGTACGGGCTGGCGGCCATCGGCGTGCCCGCCCTGGTGCTCTTCATCATTGGCATCATCCTCAACAACCACACCTGGAACCTCGTGGCCGAGTGCCAGCACCGGAGGACCAAGAACTGCTCCGCCGCCCCCACCTTCCTCCTTCTAAGCTCCATCCTGGGCCGTGCGGCTGTGGCCCCCGTCACCTGGTCTGTCATCTCCCTGCTGCGTGGTGAGGCTTATGTCTGTGCTCTCAGTGAGTTCGTGGACCCTTCCTCACTCACGGCCAGGGAAGAGCACTTCCCATCAGCCCACGCCACCGAAATCCTGGCCAGGTTTCCCTGCAAGGAGAACCCTGACAACCTGTCAGACTTCCGGGAGGAGGTCAGCCGCAGGCTCAGGTATGAGTCCCAGGTAAGGAGCTGTGCAAAGGGAAGCTCCTCTTCCCTAGTGGTGGCTGGTGGGAGGTCCGGGGATGGCCTAGTGCTAAAACTGGGGTTGGTCCTCAGGGGCTGAGGTCTGTGGGAAAGCACTAGCGTTAGGTATCAGGGCTGGTTAACTGGTGCATGGTGGGGCAAGGGCCAATTCCAGACACAAACAAGATAGAGTTTTATCAATTTTTTTTTTTTTTTTTTACTGTAAGTCTCACTTGTATATGACCAAATTAGTTTTAAACATTAAAGGAACATTCTTCTGGCTCAGTCTGGGCAATTCCAATCACAGATAAGCCCCTTACCCCAGCCAGATTGAGCATGGGCCCTTGACAGTGGAGTGTGGCTGGCTCTGGGGATGAACACATTCCTATCCCAGGAAGGGCCCAGCCAAGCACTGAGTCAGCCTCAAGTGTTATTGACCTAAGGGGAGTCCCTTGGGTCAGGATGGAGTGTTGAGTCTGGAAGATGCAGTTGGCGTCCTGAGCCTTAGCTGGGCTCTGAAGGAGAGGAGGTTGGTCAAGGGACAGAGGGCAAGGGAAGAGAACTGGGAAGTAGCAGAAAATCTCAGCTGCAAGTGTTAACTTAGAGAAGCAGGGGGTGAGGGAGAGATAGGAAGGAGAACAGGTTTTCTTTTTTCTTTTGAGATGGAGTCTCACTCTTGTTGCCAGGCTGGAGTGCAGTGGCACGATCTTGGCTCACCGCAACCTCCGCCTCCTGGGTTCAAGCAATTCTCCTGCCTCAGCCTCCCGAGTAGCTGGGATTACAGGCACGCAGCCACCACACCCAGCTAATTTTTGTATTTTTAGTAGAGA
The DNA here is from genome assembly GCF_009828535.3 of Hylobates moloch. Taxonomy (NCBI): domain Eukaryota; kingdom Metazoa; phylum Chordata; class Mammalia; order Primates; family Hylobatidae; genus Hylobates; species Hylobates moloch. The sequence continues at coordinate 30,133,283 of NW_026652278.1, forward strand.
TGGGGTTTCGCCATGTTGGCCAGGCTGGTCTCAAACTCCTGACCTCAAGGGAGCACAGGTTTTCTAAAAGGTTTCTTCTCTGGGTAAATAAGAAATGTAAACAGAGGCTGGGCGCAGTGGCTCACACCTGTAATCTCAGCACTTTGGGAGGCCAAGGCGGGTGGATCACTGGAGGTCAGGAGTTGGAGACCAGCCTGGCCAATATGGTGAAACCCTTTCTCTACTAAAAATACAAAATTAGCCAGGCGTGGTGGCGGGCACCTGTTATCTCAGCTACTTGGGAGGCCGAGGCAGAATTGCTTGAACCCGGAAGGTGGAGGTTGCAGTGAGCCAAGATCACGCCACTGTACTCCAGCCTGGGCGACAGAGCAAGACTCCATCTCAAAAAGAAAAAAAAAAAAGAAAAAGAAACGTAAATAGAGAAAAGGCTGGAGACAGCACCAGAGCTGGAAGATGGTAGACAAAGAAATGATACTTATTTGATGCTGATCAAATGCCCCCAGATCTCTGTACAGGAGCAAGTGGTGAAACAAGGATGACCTTGCCTGTCCTTACCCTCCAAGCATTTCAGACAAGCACGTGTGTCCTCCAAACAAGGCAGATGGTGATGAGAGGAACCAGGCCACGGGAGATTTAGGGAAGGCACAAGTGCTCCCAGAAGGGCCTTTGAAGGTTTCCCAGAGGTGGCATCTGAGCTGAGCCTGGCAGGTTGAGCTGGGTTTTGATGGCCTGAGATGATGGCAGGGGAAGGAGGTGCTCTTAAGGTTGCAGGGGTGGCAGCAAAAAACACAGGCAAGTAGAGTGTGAGTTAAAGGGGGTAAGGAAGCGATGGAATCACAGCCACAAGGGCCTGCTTCTCTTACACAAGTGGAACTTGCTCCTTTTCCATTCGCTCCGGGGGGTAAGGCTCAGGCAGTTCCTCGCCCCTCCTGAACTGTGCCCATTCTCTGGCCAGCTCTTTGGGTGGCTGCTCATCGGCGTGGTGGCCATCCTGGTGTTCCTGACCAAGTGCCTCAAGCATTACTGCTCGCCACTCAGCTACCGCCAGGAGGCCTACTGGGCACAGTACCGTGCCAATGAGGACCAGCTGTTCCAGCGCACGGCCGAGGTGCACTCTCGGGTGCTCGCTGCCAACAATGTGCGCCGCTTCTTTGGCTTTGTGGCGCTCAACAAGGATGATGAGGAACTCGTTGCCAACTTCCCAGTGGAAGGCACGCAGCCACGGCCACAGTGGAATGCCATCACCGGTGTCTACTTGTACCGTGAGAATCAGGGCCTCCCACTCTACAGCCGCCTGCACAAGTGGGCCCAGGGTCTGGCAGGCAACGGTGCAGCCCCTGACAACGTGGAGATGGCCCTGCTCGCCTCCTAAGGAGCTGCTTCCCATGCTCTTTGTAAATGGCACTACTTGGTCCCAAACTGAACCCCACTGCTTGCTCACATCCATATCAGAAGAGGATTTTTTAAAAACTGCATCTTCTTGGCCAGGGGAAAGGACCACAAGGCAATCTGGGGTGTGGAGAGACCCAGTAGACAATGGAAGCCCCAGCCAGCAGGACCAGGTGACAGTGAAGCTCACCAGTGGGCTCCTTTATGGTACTCTATGCAGTTAACATGTGTCTAGCTGCATAGGGACACCCAGCGCAGCAGTGCACCACTGGGAAGCGGCCTCCAGGGCAGCCTCTGGCCTTATTTTATATATTTAAATTTTTGATAAAGTTTTTCTTACTAAAAGGACTAGCCTGGTGTCTGCGTGATTGAATGGGCATGCCACAGCAGGCTGGTGGTCATAGGGCCAGGCCCAAATCCTATGCCCTGTGTTAGGGAAGGGGACAGGACTAAAATGGCCCACAGGGGTGGCAGGGAGGGTACAGGGAGTGCCAGGGGTTCAACCCAGGGGAAGGCTCTGGGGCTGATGATCTCTTTGCAGTTGGGTTCTATTATCTGATTTGGTGTGGGGAACAGATGAAGCCGGGCCTTTCTCAGAAGGCAACAGTCTGAAATTTCACGAGTCAGATGATTCTGTGCTCAGTGGGCAGGCCAGAACTAGCTCTTGTAACCTAGTGCTCACGTCCAAGAAGCAGGCCAGCCCCAGCTTCTCCTTCCTCCCATCCCTGCCCGCCACCCGCCCCACCTCTAGAACCTTTGGATGCTCTCCCTTGGCCCTGTCCGGCTTCCTGGCATATGACTCAGTCATTTCCCATGGAAAAGCTCTCAGGACACTTAAAGCTCTGCCAGAGAAAACTTTTAATTCCCTCATGACCAAGCCAAAAAAGAACTGGCTTCAACAACTAGCTGGGTCTGTGCTGGCCTCCAAGACCTTGAATAGCCCAGATATGGAGAGGTTAGGTAATGTGGCCATAGTGGGCGTGGGATGAGACATCATCAGTTCACGCCAACACCCGTGGCTTTCCTCAGCAGCCCAGGTTTCTCCATTTTCCCCTCTGGGCTCTGAATTTGTCCTCCTATCCCAGATTCATAGCCTCCCCTAAGGCCAGAAGGTACCAGTGAGGCTGAGGCTGAAGGAACGCCCAGAGACTCCAAGATCAGAGGGGAGGGCCCACTCCCTGGAGCCTACTGACCCCCTCCGGCTGGACTGACAGCCTGCCAGGGACAAAGCAGGACCCTGACCACAAGACCCTTGGGAGTAGCCCCTACACCCTTGCTCCCCAGGGAACTCCCCTGGAAGAGGGACCCTCAGCATTTCTGGGAGTCCAGGGGCCTGCTGCCCACAATCCCCAAGTAGGGGAAAAAGATAACAAGTTGGTACTGAAAATAAAGCAAGCGAAGAGGAATTTAAAAAATCTCAAATTCCTTTTCATCCTGACAGGATTCCCCCATTCTCTATTTAAATGCAGAAAAAGCAGCATTTAAATAGAGTCCTGAGGTAACAGTTTTCCAAGTGCCCAGGGCACTCGAGGTGGGGCCGGGCTGGCCCATTGTTGACAGTGTCCCACAGAGCCAGCCTGCCACTAGTCCTCTAGCACTGAGCTCTTGGCCTCCACATACTCCAGGGCCTTGGCCTTGACTGCCTGCACATCCTTCTCAGTGCCATGCTGCTTCTCGTAGTCCAGGTAGCGCTTGAAGAAGAACTTCATTCTCTTGGGGGCCAAGCTCAGATGAATGACCCGCTCAAAGATGTCCCTGTTGAGGAAAAGCAGAGTGACGTTTGCCTCTCAGTCCCAGGCCACATGCTTCCTGCCTAGCACTCACCCTCTTGCTCTCAGCCCTGGAACCAGGACCCTCTCCCATCCAGGACTCCCACTTCTACCATTATCTTTATTAATCCATGACGAACTCACATGATGCCCTGGGAAGAGGCACTACCACCCTCATCTTCCAGATGAGCAGATGGACACCCAGAGATGGTAAGGGACTTCCCTGCCTAAAGCCACACAGTGATCAGGACAAAGCTACTGGGATGGGGGACACAACAGTGAGAAACATACATAGTGAGCTTTTCTATGAGAAAAGCTCAGCTCACTGAAGGGCTTGAGTGAAGCACCTGTTCTTTTTGGACCTCAGTCTACTCATCTCTAAACCCTCCCTGTCTTGTGGAGATGCTGGGGTCAAAAGCAAGAGAATGCCTGTGAAAGTGGTCTACAATGAGAGCCAGGAACAGTGTTAATTATGAGAGAAACTCGGGTCTCTTGACGAGGCTACCTCCTTTCAGACACAGACCAGATGCTGGCCTTTGAGGCCGAAAGAGAAGTTGAAGAAGTGAATGTCCCTGGGCCTGGGGCATCACCTCAAACTGGTTTTCTAGATCAAGTAAGAGGACTGGGATGCTGAAAGCTGCTGTGGGACCAGTGCTTACCACACCCTCCCCTGAGGAACTCGGCCTTGGCCAGCTGCCCCACTCACCGGACGTCCTTCTGGCTGCCGTGCTTGATGGTCATGTCGATATAGACCGACCAGACATCTGTGCGCTTTGGGTAGGTGCTCAGCGTGTTCTCAAAAATGGCTTTAGCCCGCTCTGCGTCCCCCAGCTGAAACTCAAGCTGGGCAAACTTGGCAATGACATCCACATCTGCAGGGAGAGGACGGCTCAGAGACCCAACAAGCAGACAGCCCCCTCACTACAACACAGTGTTCCGCAGGGTCGGCGTGCGCCTGACTCCCTGCTCTTGGGTCCCAAGACCCAGGTTGTGACAAGAGGGACAAAGACCCAAAAGGAAGGTAGGGTGGGTTTGGGGCCAAATACACAAATGGGCACTGCAGACACACCACTCTCTGGGCACAGAAGAGGTGGGGGATCCCAGGGGCAACAGAACTAGTGCTAACTGCGTTTTGCTCCTCCATCTTTTGGAGCCTGGCATTTGAAATGTAACATGCACTGTTAGGCTCAGGGGCACAGAATCGACAGGCAGCAAGAGGAAAGCCCTCACAAGGCTCTCCTGACTTCAAGGAAGCAATGCCATGGCCATTCCCTACTCCCCGATTCTGGAGTGCTCATGGGCTCAGGAGCTGGGAATGAGCACTCACGCTCCTTGCTAGGCAAGCACTCCAGGGCTCGCTGCAGCACGCGGTGACTGGCCCCAGCCTGGCTCCTCCGCAGAAGGAAGGCGCCGTATTTGATCCACACAGCTTTCTCCTGCCGGAAACGCTTCAGCATCCGGTTGTAGAGTTCACCAGCTTCCTGTGGGAAAAGACAAGGCGCGCTGAGGAGAGTGTGATACTACAGAGGGCACAAGACAGACAAGCAGCAACACTCACAAGAAGCTAGACCTGGGGTCCCAGATGCCAAATCACTCTCAGGGCCTAATGCTAGAGACCTGAGAGGAGTGGGAGGGAGGCTCACAGAAGGGCACAGTGGACAGGCACAATACGATGGAGGGGATTCCTGCTGATCCGCACCCACAGGAGAGCAGTCCTAGCCTAGGAGAACATGAGAATGACAAGGGGGAGTAGGAGAGCCGCCAGAGCGGATACTGGGCCGGGACGTCCCCTTCTGTCTGTGATGCCCTGCCAGCAGCCCAAGGCAGACACACCAGTGGTCCACTGCCCCTTCACTTCCAAAGCCACTCCTTCCCTCACCTTGACCCCACAGGCCTGAAGAAGAGATGAGGGAAATGACTTCTCTTACTTGGAATCTGGGGAAGTTGGGGCCCTGATGTTGGGTGGCAAGCTCACAGCAGGACTGGATCCAGAACCCCAGGGGCTCTTCCCTGAGACTGTGGCCCTGGGACTCCCAGGAGTTTGTCTGTGGCCCAACCTCCTACCTGGAATTTCTCTGACTTGGTGTAGATGTCAGCCAGGTGCAGAAAGACTTTGAGAGGCTCATTGTACTGCACGGCTCGCTCAAAGACCTTGGTCAGGGACTCCTGAGAGCCGTACATGTTCTCCAGGTTCAGCAGAGCCACCCACACATTCAGCTTCTCCTGCTCCTCTCTGGAGGGAGAGCAGTCAGCACATGAGCTCCACATGAGACCAGTGAGCCTCCCGCCCCATCCAGACAGACTCAGGAACCATCTCCCCCTCCCAGGCTCTATCTGTGTCCTCAGATCCCACCCCAAATGCAGACCCAAAGAGACTGTGTCCCCACAGCTCCCACAGCATTAGGAACCCCTGCCCCAACCCCAATGGCTGGGTCTGAGGCTCTCCTGGATTCTGCCTCCATTCCTAGAAAGGATGCCCACCAGATCCCAAACGGGCCTGAGGTTTGGGCTGGACGCAGAGTCCTGGGTCTGATTCTCTCTTCAAGCTAAGAGGATGAAGCAAAGGACTGCCTTCCCTCTTCATTAGGCCTCAAAAACTCTCTCTCTGTTTGGAAAACCACCACAGGGATTTCGCTCAGGTATGTAGTGAGTTCTTTTCTTACTCAAACTGGTTCCCTCGTATAAGTGTACAGACTCTTGTGAAGGTTACCCTTAGCAGTTTCAGGGAAGAGGACTATAAAATATAAATGAGTAGATCTATTTCACAGATGGCCACACCTATGGCAGAAAGCCTGGGGACCCATGGGCCCCTGGTGGCAGCCACCCAAAATGCTGCCGGCCTGCCTAGGAGGAGCTACCCCAGAGGTTGAGAAACCTCCCAGCCCAGAACATGCGGAGACACAGTGCTCCCTGGGGCAAAGCTGAGACCTGAAGGAGATGGTCTTAAGGGCCCTCTCAGCCACGGCACGGGCCTTCTCGATCTCCGTGGCCTGCAGGTGGAAAGCCATGTACTGCAGCCACAGAATGGAGCTGTTGGGAGAACTCAGCACCAGTCGGTCAAAATCATCCGCAGACTCTGGCTGCCGCCCAGGATCCATCAGCGCCTCCTCAATGCGGGACAGTTCCTTCTCTGCCTTCTGCTTCTCCAATTCCCTTTCTTTCTTGCTTTTCTTTTTCTGCTATGGAAGGCAGAAACACAGTGAGTCATCTGCTCCTTAAGGCCTAGGGGAGGTCTGTGGTGGAAGCCACAAGTTGGCTGGGCAGCCCAGGGCTCTATATATACACCCTGGCCTGGGACTGGCCGCTGCCCCCTCCCCCACTCACCCAGGAAGACACCCAGTCCAGGAACAGAGCACAAGAGACTGACACCAAGGGGTCCCTGCAAAAAGGACATGCCCTGCAAAATACAGCACCGTGGCTTGGTGTGGCTTCTCATCCTCCTCGCTGTCTGAGCTCTCTGCTAGAGGTGGCAAGGCCGGGGTCAGAGAGTCTAGTCGCGCATTCCAAGCGAAGCCTGAAGATAGCTGTAGCCGGGGCGCTTCTGCTGGCTTGGTTTGCTTCTCCTGGAGGAACACAGAGGTGCTAAAGAAAGCACCTGGCTCGGGCTGCTCCCTGTTCCCCCGCCCCAGCCCACCTGGGGGAGCATGGACTCCCACCAAGCCCAGAGACCCCTCCTCTCCTCTCCTCCTAAGCCATGCCAGGCCCCAGCCCACTGAGGAAACTTTATAGCAGTGACATAAAAGTTTTCTTTGTAAATACATTTATTTAGGTAACAAAATTTTCACATACACACATGCATATGCATACCAGTATATAAAATAACCACAGAGGCCAGGCGTGGTGGCTCACGCCTGTAACCCCAACACTTTAAGAAGCTGAGGCAGGCCAATCATTTAAAGTCAGGAGTTTGAGACCAGCCCGGCCAACATGGCGAAACCCCCTCTCTACTAAAAATACAAAAATTAGCCAGGCATGGTGGTGCATACTTGCAGTCTCAGCTACTCGGGAGGCTGAGTCATGAGAATTGCTTGAACCCGGGAGGCACAGGTTGCAGTGAGCCAAGATCACGCCACTGCACTCCAGCCTGGGTGACAGAGCGAGACTCTGTCTCAAAATAATAAAAATAAAAATAACAGTAGAGCTGGGACAGAGATATGACAATAATTCTGAGGGTGGCAGGGAGGAACTGCCCGGACGGGTATAAGCCGTCCCATACCCAGTCCTCTCAGCCCAGGTATTACTATTCTCATCTTTTGGAGGATGCAGGCTCAGAACGGCTCAGCCTCCTCTTTATCTGCCCAGCCTCCTAATTTAATTCAGTTCCACCCAATAAATATTCCTTAGAATTTATTTTATGTAGCCTGCTCTGGGTAAAAAGGGTCCCTTGTCCTCAAGAAGCTGATGGTCAATGGAGGCAACTGACAGCCCCTGCTTTCGTATTTTACAGGAAATGAAGTAAAAGAGGATGAGGCAGAGGATGGCCCAGCTCTTCCCTCGCCTGGAGCAGCCTTCCCCTCCCTGCGACGTCACCCTCACCTTGGGCAGCACATTCGTCTCTTCTGCCTCCTCTTTTCCCTCCCGATAGTACACGTCCACAAGGCTGTCATCCTCCTCTGATGAGCCGGCTTTCTTTGGCTTCTTGCTCACTCTTTCCTGAGAGGCCAGGTGGGAGAATGCCTAGGAGCATCCTCCTGCAGCCCCAGGCGACACCTTCCCTCGGCCCCACCGGGCGCCCTGTCCCCACGCCCTCGCGGCTGTCCCTCCAGGAGGAGGGTAGGCAGCCGCAGCCCTCCGCGGGACCTCACCTGCTCACTCCCAGACTCCCAGCGCTCCCGCCTGCCCCGCTTCTGCGCCTGTGGCTTCTGCGGCTGTTGCTTCTCCTTGCTGGGCAGCTCCACCTCCTCCTGCCCCTTCTGGTTCTTCTTCTCATTCCTTTTCTGATTTTTCTTTTCCCCTTTTTGGTCTCTCTCCTCAGCCTCTGTTTTCCTCTCCTCTTGCTTTGGAAGTGGCCCTTCCAGGGAAGCAGAAAGCACGTCCGGCTTCCCAGTGTCTCCGGGGAGGAAAGACAGCTCTACCAGGTTCTTCTGGTGGTTAAGGCTATGACAGAGCAAGACAAGGGGAGGTGAAGACATCATAAAAAGCAGAGGGCACCGCAGGCAGCCCAGGCCTTCTTCCTCCTGATCGGCCCACGATTCTGGGCCCCGCCCCATCTGCCTTGGGAATCCACTCAATATTCTCAAGAATGATTTGCACAATTTTTCATGCTTAGTAGAAAAATACAGGGGGTAGATGTGGTGCCCCCTCCACCATCCCCAACAACAGGGGCTATGCAGAGATGAGTTACCACCTGTTTTCACAGGCACTGGGGGAGAAGGTTCCAAACAAAGGCCTTTTATTCATCTGAACACCACTACGCAAGCCATTATGTTTACAGTTCACCCTGAAATCTCCTCCCAGGGCTCCTAGAGAAAGGGGTTTGGTTCACATCACAGAGAGAGAGAGAACGGGAAGGCACCTACCGTAGGACCCTGGCTGTGAGCAGCTTCCCTTCGGGGAGGTGTTTGTTATAAAGGGCTTTCTTGGACGGGCTGTGCTGGGAGACATGGGAGTACCGAGCCAAACCCACAACGGAGGGGCCAAGGCTGAAAGGAGAGAGGCAAGAATCCTGTGGTCACAAATGCAACAACAGAATTCCAACCAGGCCTCGGGACTTCACTGTCACAGGGACTCAAGTTGTGACGAGGGTTTGTGACAGACATAAGTTCCTGGCATTCAGCAGGATGAAGTGGGCTTTGTAAACTTGAAATCATCATCAAGCATAATGAAGATATGATTGAGGGTATTTTTTACTCCACATCATGGCATCGCAATATATAAATCACAAACCGCTAGGCGAAAGTGCAGAAACAGCATGGCAGGGAAGGCTGCAGTATCAGGTGCTTGTGAACATGAGGTGATTTCACAGAACGAACACTTACAAATCATGATCAAACACTAAAACAGAACGTCCACATTTATGTATTTTTTAATTTAAATTTAATTTTTTTAGACACAGGGTATCACTGCCTCCCAGGCTGGAGGGCAGTGGCACAATCATAGCTTACTGTAACCTTGAATTTCTGGGCTCAAGCAGTCCTCCCGCCTCAGCCTTCCAAGTAGCTGGGACTACAGGCTCATGCTACCACACCTGGTTAATTTTTAATTTTTTTTTTGGAGACATGGGGGGTCTTGCTTTGTTGCCCAGGCTGGTCTTGAACTCCTGGCCTTCAAAGCAATTCTCTCATCTCGGCCTCTCAAAGCGCTAGGATTCCAGGCGTGAGCCACCACGCCCAGCCCCAGATTTATTTAGAACAGAAATTACAAATGCCATATTCTTTGTCCAAAACACCAAATAACTAATAACTCAACACTTGTTTTAAAAGTATTAGAAAACTTGGAATTTTAAAAACGAGTGGGGACTCATAAACTCTCCTCCCTTCATATTCCCATCGAAGAAGTTGACCGAGGAACACAGCGGACCCCAGAGCAACAGGCTCAAGGAAGGCACTTGGGTCCGGGTGCAGAGCCCCACTCACTCACCGAAAGAACACACCATGTGGCTGGATGGACCCTACGTAGCCCCTCAGAAGCTGCCCTTCCTTAATGTCCTGGATGGAGTTAATCTCTGGATCTTCTACTTTGCTTTTCGTCTCCGGGTTTGTTCTAAAGGAATAAAAGGCTTACATGCACACCTTTAACCTCCACTGTCCATGTCACCCCCAATACACCTGCAACCATCATACTTAGTAAATAAGAATATGACTCTGGACCTGTCAGCAGGATATAACCTTTAGAGCCCAACTCTACTCTCTCCTAACATCTTGCCAGGCCAGAAGCAGGTGCCTGAGGCCTAGCTATGTAGAAATTGGGAGAGGCGGACCAAGCCAGAGAGGTCAAACCTAAAGCCTTGGTCTCATTAACATTGATGTCTAACCATTGAGCAAGCTGACCTCAAGCCAACTCCACACATGGCACGCTCACCCCTACAATGGAACCCTGGAGGCTAAAGCATCTCCCCTCACCAGGACTACCATCTGCAACTTTGGACACCCATATCTGGATATCTGACCCTTTCCCTGGAAAACAAGAGCCTGAGCAGACAGGATTCTTGCAGCAATCTGAACAGCCTCAGCTCTTCTGGGTAAAAGAGGTTCAGGATAAAAAGTGATGAGCAGAGAAGGTGGGAAGCCCAAAATTCTGTGTCAGATACACGTAGCCTCCGCTCAATCCTGAGTGAGTCTTCCTCCTTTCTTGTTCCAACAACACAGAAACCCACCTGGATGATCGCAGCGACAAAGTCAATACGTTGTCTGCAGTGGACAGGATGTAACACCTGAATGAAGGCAAAAGAGAAGGAAACGCTCAATTTTCAGCATCTGTGAACAGCAAAGGGTCTCAGCTTCCTCTCCTCCAGGCTGACCAATAGGCACGAGTGAGGAGACAGGAGACTCTGAGTCATGTTTCTTCATTCTGTTGAAAACCTGCTGAGGGACTCTGGACAAGTCACATCACCTCTGTGGGCTTCAGTTTACTAGTCTATTAAATAGAAATAACACTACTGGGCTGGGCGCGGTGGCTCACGCCTGTAATCCCAGCACTTTGGGAGACTGAGGTGGGCGGACCACGAGGTCAGGAAATTGGGACCATCCTGGCTAACACGGTGAAACCCCATCTCTACTAAAAATACAAAAAAAATAGCCGGGCGTGGTGGCGGGCACCTGTAGTCCCAGCTACTTGGGAGGCTGTGGCAGGAGAATGGCGTGAACCCAGGAGGTGGAGGTTGCAGTGAGCTGAGATCACGCCACTGCACTCCAGCCTGGGTGACAGAGCAAGACTCCATCTCAAAAAAAAAAAAAAAAAGAAAGAAAAAAGAAACAACACTACCTACTCTTCTTACCTAACAAGAGTGTTGGGGCCAAGTATAGTGGCTCACATCTGTAATCTCAACACTTTGGGAGGCCAAGGCAGGAGAACTGCTTGAAGCCAGGAGCTCTGCTTGAAGCCAGGAGCTCAAGACCAGTCTGGGTAGCAACGCGAGACCCTGTCTCTACAAAAAAATTTTTTTAAAAAGCCAGGTGTGGTGGCACACACCTGTAGTCCAAGCTACTTGGGAGGCTGAGGACAGAGGATTGTTTGAGCCCAAGAATTTGAGGTTGCAGTGAGCTGCGATCACACCACTGCCCTCTAGCCTGGGCAACTAAGTAAGACCCTGAGAAAGAAAGAAAGGGGAGGGAGGGAGGGAAGAAGAAAAGAAAGTCTCACAGAGGCATACGGTATGTCCTTAAAAGAAGAACCAGCTCTGTGTTAGATCCTGAGAACGTTTGATCTCAGCAGAGAGACACGCTAACCCCAGGAGATCATGCCCAAGGGATCAGCTAGGTACTACCGCAGACACACAAGAGCATTCGGAGGAGGCGGGTCAGCACTTCCAGGAGGACAGCAGGGTTGCATCTCTAAACATTTCATCTAAAATGGCAGTTAGTAGTCCAAAACCATAATATGCAGAATCTTAGAGGTAGAAAGGATCTCAGCAAAAATCCAGTCCAAAATTTTCCCACGACAGATGTCTGCCTTTGATAACGTGGCATCACAGCTGTCAGAGCTGGGCAGAACCTCAAGGAACCGTCTACCTTTAGGCAAGTAATTTATCGTAGGTTTGGCCAAAATAAAACACATTTAAAACCACAACCTCATTATCTAAGCCTCAAGAGAAACCAGAGATGATCCTGGTTGTCTCTACGACTCCTTCTTTGTCTTCTCCCAGACCCTGGGCATGTTTGTGCCATGCAGTGGTTGAGTGGTTGAGAATTTAGGCAGGTAGGTGCTGGTGGCTGGGACAGCTGAGACAGGAGAGGGCAGTTACTATTTTCTAGTCTCTGCCTCCAAGGGCATCTACTCTACTGTCAGCTGACTACTGGATGCAGCTGAAATCTGTCTCCTCAAGTTTAGTTTATTCAGGCTATTAAAACAGTCTTAAAACTCAAATTGGCAGGGTGCGGGAGCTCACTTTGAGAGGCCAAGGCAGGTGGATCACTTGAGCCCAGGAGCTTGAGACCAGCCTGGTCAACATGGTGAAACCCTGTCTCTACTAAAAACAGAAAAATTAACCAGGCATGGTGACACAACGCCTGTAATCCCAGGTACTTGGATGGCTGAGGCACGATAATCGCTTGAACCCAGGAGGCAGAGGTTGCAGTGAGCCAAGATTGTGCCACTGCACTCCAGCCTGGGCAACAGAGCAAGACTCTGTCTCAAAACAAAACAAAACAGAGCCAAGATTGTGCCACTGCACTCCAGCCTGGGCAACAGAGCAAGACTCTGTCTCAAAAAAAAAAAAAAAAAGTAAAGAAAAAAACAAGACACCAATTTTTGCTGAACCAATGGCTAAGATACAAATTTAAAATACCCAGTGCCAATAGTGGTGTGAGAAATGGACAGTCGTATTTACTGTTAATGGGGACATAAATTAGCACAGTCATTTTGGAGGGTATGTAACCCATCAATTTCACTTCTAGGAATTTATTTACCAAACATACCTGCATTAGTATCCAAATATATGCAAAAGGGCCAGGCACCGTGGCTCACGCCTGTAATCCCACCACTTTGGGAGGCCGGGGTGGGCAGATCACCTGAGGTCAGGAGTTCGAGACCAACCTGACTGACATGGCGAAACCTAGTCCCTACTAAAAGTACAAAAATTAGCCAGGCGTCGTGGCGCACACCTATAATTCTAGCTACTCGGGAGGCTGAGGCAGGAGAATTGCTTGAACTTGGGAGAAGGAGACTGCTGTGAGCTGAGATTGTGCCACTGCACTCCAGCCTGTGCACTGCACTCCAGCCAGACTCTGCCTCAGTTAAAAAAAGGCTGTGTCTCGCGCCACTGCATTCCAGACTCTGTCTCACACCACTGCACTCCAGCGAGACTGTCTCAATTAAAAAAAAAAAACCCCAAATATATATACAAAGATACTTCAACATTATTGTCTATCAAAAAAAAAGTACTGTCTATCAATAGAGAATTGGTTACATAAATTTCAATTTAAAAAAACCCAGAATATGGCCAGGCGCGGTGGCTCACGCTTGTAATCCCAGCACTTTGGGAGGCCGAGGCGGGCAGATCACGTGGTCAGGAGATCGAGACCATCCTGGCTAACACGGTGAAATCCCGTCTCTACTAAAAATACAAGAAATTAGCAGGGCATGGTGGCGGGTGCCTGTAGTCCCAGCTACTCGGGAGGCTGAGGCAGGAGAATGGCTTGAACCCGGGAGGCAGAGCTTGCAATGAGCCGAGATCGCGCCACTGCTCTCCAGCTGGGGTGACAGAGTGAGACTCCGTCTCAAAAAATAAATAAATAAATAAATAAAATAAGGTAAAAGGACAAAATAGATTTTGATATATTAGCATGGAAAAGGAAAAAAATCCATGAGAAACTGCTATGAGAAAAAAACAGTGTATCAAATGATATTCTATTATTTATATAAAGAAAAACTATATATATGCATTAACGTCTAGAAAGACAGACGTCAAAGTACATAATGGCAAAAAGTGGTAGAGAAACAGAGAGGTTACAGAAATTTTCATTTTCTATTTCATACACCTGTTTTTTTCTGATAAAAAGTCATGTATTACTACAACTTTTTTTTTAAATACACCAATTCCACAGACAGGTGAAAAGAGGAAGAACACTTCGCTTACCTGACAACCTTCTGGGGGACGAAGTCTTCCAGGGGCGTCTCAGAGTAGGAGTCACTCATGTGAAATATACTGGCTGTTCCTATCTTCCCAAAGGGGAAGGAGACGGTCAGCCCCTCATTGGGAGTCACCTTCACCACTCGGCCCATGGCCACTTCCCCTTCCTCAAGCTTATGAGGACCTGGTGGAAGAATCAATCTGATTCAGGGAAGAGGAAATGAGCTAAGGGAGGAGCGGGAATGCCAGCCACACACAGGCTGGGGAAGGTAGAGACTGCCCAGACTTGGGGTATCCGGGCTGAGTGATCCAGAACCATCTAGACTGAGATCACCCTGCCATGTAGCCAAGAACCCCAGGGCCAAGTGGTGGACAACTCTTTCCCAGGGACTCAAGAAAAACACCTGTGTAAGTAAAGGTAACTCAGAGGGTGGCAGAATAACTGGGCCAGAGCAAAGCCCAAGAGAAAAACTGTTCCAAGAAGGTCCCACACCAGGCTTTCTGAGGATTCCAATACTGAAGGGGTCCTCCAACTTGAGCAACAGCTGAAAACCCATGCCACCCCTTCCCGCCACTTCCCTTCCCCAACCAGGCACTGTTTCATTCCCACACCTATGAGGGACAGACATAAGAAGGCCTTGGAGGAATCTGGGCCAACAACGGTGGCCCTCAGGGCCTGGCCAACCCGGAACTTCTTATCTGGATGCTTCAGAACCTGGAAGGATAAGAAAACTCCTGTGATGCTTGAAGAAAGGCTGTCATTTATCCAAAACCATAGCATTTAAGTCTCCAAAGCAAGTATCTCCCAAACCAACCCTTAAATAAATAACAAGGTTCCTCAAATCCACTGTAAACCCACACACCAGACACTGAGCCAAGCTTAGGGAGCTTGGGTCCCCTCTCCAGAGATCTCAAGCACACTGACCTTGAAGCTCAGAGAAGTGAGCAATAAGGGAATTCTCCCCCGGATGTCTGGGGCAATCTCCACCTCAAGCCATTTCTTCACCACATTGTACTGAGGGAAGAAAAGGAACTAGAGTAGGGCAAATACAAATACAAGGTTTCCCGCCATTAAAACTTTCCTAAAACCACCAGGTGGAAAGGGCCCCAGTACACTTTTCCAAGAGACAGGAATCCACCCCTCCATCCCACTGCCCTTGCCCAACCTCCACTTCTCACCAGCTTCCCTCAGACTCCAGCTCAGAGCCTTTACCAGCCTAGCAGAATGTGCATCTTCCCAGGGTCTCAGCTGACCAGGAGGCAAAAGAGACTCCAGAGATGTCCTCAAACTGGAGACCAATCCCACAGACCTCTGTAGCCTCCTCCAAGCTCAGCTGTGCCCAGCGATTGTTAACCATCTCCAGAGGCCAATTTTTAATTTCTAAACCAATTTGGATTTGGATCCTTCACTGTTTATGCAGTGTCTTGCCCTAAATACGCACTCCAATTTTCTCTTTTGAGACAGAGTCTCGCTCTGTCTCCTAGGCTGGAGTGTGTGGCGGCAATCTCGGCTCACTGCAATCTCCACCTCCCGGGTTCCAGTGATTCTCCTGCCTCAGCCTCCGGGGTAGCTGAGATTACAGGCGCGTGCCCCAGGCCCGGCTAATTTTTTGTATTTTTAGTAGAGATGGGGTTTCACCATATTGGCCAGGCTGGTCTCGAACTCCTGACCTGCAGGGATCCACCCACCTCGGCCTCCCAAAGTGCTTGGATTACAGGTGTGAACCACCAAGCCTGGCCATAAATACGTACTCCAATTTTCAAGTCAACTTAACAAATCATTTATCAAGCAGCTACTATGCACATGGCATCATAATGATAAATAAAAGCCAGGGCCTGCCTTCAAGGAGATTACAGCCTACAAGCAGCAAGTCAACTCAGTGTGCAAATAACTACAACAGCAAGCAACATGTAGGAAGTACAACATGCTATAGGAGCTAGTAATGAGGGAAGGTTATCTGTGCCGAACCTTGATGGGCAGTAGGCAACTGGAATAGAAGGTACTCCAGATGTAGAAACCAGCACGAATAAAGACAGGAAGGGAAAAAGACAGAGAAGCTTTTCAGAATGACTGCCACACAAGGTGCACGGAAGGTCAGATTATGAAGAGCCTTATCTGCCACGCTAAGGCATCTGGGGTGTATGAATGTCTATAGACAACAGGTAACTGAAGGGATCAAGCATCAGTGACGATCATGCTCAAAGATGCTCATTGAAGAGGAATCTGGCAACAATGGAGAGGTGTTATTCTTCAAGGTCAAACCCAATCCAGCTGCCTCTTCTATATGTTTCAACCAGTACAGGCTGCTTTCTTTCCTTTTTGAACTCCTGTTCCAGTTGGGGTTGGAACACATAATCTGGCACCCAATTTCATGTGTTTTACAGTGCACCTGAACTTCATGAAAAGCATGAATCTAAAATCCAAATTATATACATTTATATTCTAAATCTTGCCCTATATTTTACCTTTCATTTCTACAATTAACCTATCAACACTGAATTATGAGCTGCTTGCTAATTGTGTGTAAGCCATATTTTAGCTCCCTAATTAGACCAGAAGTTCTCTAGTGGCAGAGGCCATGTACTGTCTCCCACAAACCCAGCATGGTAGCACAGACTCAAATGCCTTTCTCTGCTAATGGCTTTTCTCTCCAATGTCATGACCTTTTTTCTGAAAGAAGAATGACATCTCATTGCTGAGTGGCAAAACTACTTACCTTCTTTAAGAAGCAAGTAACAGTCTGGCCGGCCTGATACTGTTTAATCTTCTCCATGGGGCTAACAGAGTGAGTGTTAAGAGCAGTGTGGCCATCCTCCAGCTCACTGTTTGCAGAAAGGAAATGTAAACAGTAAACCCACCTCTGAATAAGACTTCGAGTTTGAAACCATCTCTCCCAAGTGGCCACGGATTGACTGTACGGGAATCCCCTACTCATACCCACCCTCCAAGGCCTTGTTTCTCTCCTCAAAGGGGAATGTCCACAATACTGGCCCGAGGCTAATCTTTTCCATTTCATTCATCTACTTATGAACAAGCTGCTTTTAAAGCAGGTAGCCCACATTAGCCTTTATAAACTCAGGAAACAAAATTGTTTTACTTCTTTCATAATACTTTGGCTGTTGCTTTAGTTTGCAAAACTGCATTCAAAAATTCTCTCTCACTGAATTTGACAACTGTGTGAGTTCAGCAGGGGAAATATTAAGCCCATTTTATGCTATTGAACCAGGAGTTAAAGTCGGGGCTTCTGACTCAAAATCCAGGGCTCTCTGCCCTATGCTACCCTTCCATTAGCATTTTCTTGATTTTTTTTTAATAAAATGAGCATTCATTTATTCAAGTAATTTTTTTTTTCTTTTTTTTTGAGATAGAGTCTTGCTTTGTCACCCAGGCTGGAGTGCAGTGGCACAATCTCGGGTCACTGCAACTTCCACCCCCCAGGTTCAAGTGATTCTCATGTCTCAGCCTCCCAAGTAACTGAGATTACAGGCACCCGCCACCACACCCAGAAAATTTCTTTGTATTTTTAGTAGAGACAAGGTTTCACCATGTTGGCCAGGCTGGTCTCGAACTCCTGACCTCAAGTGATCCACTGGCCTTGGCCTCCCAAAGTGCAGACTATGGATGTCGGCCATAGCATTCAGCCTTTGATTTTCTTTTTTCTTCTCAGAAAAGCCACAAAGGGATGTAGCCTGAAAGTTATCAGTCCACAATCACCTCAAAGGAATCACAGAACTGCCACCCCTACTTACCAACTCAAATAATTTATAAGCCCAAATGAACTAAACTGGTACAAGTAATGTTAGTAAATTTGTAAAATACAATAGCAAGTGCTCCCAAATGTAGAAAATGGGAACTTTCCTATCTAGTAAAGTAAGAATTGCCCCAGCACTTTGGGAGGCCAAGGCGGGTGGATCACCTAAGGTCAGGAGTTTGAGAACAGGCTGGCCAACATGATGAAACCCCGTCTCTACTAAAAATACAAAAAAATTAGCTGGGTGTGGTGGTGGGCGCCTGTAATCCCAGCTACTCAGGAGGCTGAGGTAGGAGAACCGCTTGAACCCCGGAGGTAGAGATTGCAGTCAGCTGAGATTGTGCCATTGCACTCTAGCCTGGGCAATAAGAGCAAAACTCCATCTCAAAAAAAAAAAAAAAAAGGAGAGAAAGGACTTGAATAGACATTTCTCCAAAGAAGATAGAAGATATACCAGTGGCCAACAAGTAAATGAAAAGATGCTCAACATCACCAATTATCACAAAAAGCAAATTAAAGGGACAATGAGATATCACCTTACACCCGTTAGGATGGCCACTATTAAAAAAAAAAAAAAAAAAAAAAACAGAAAATAACGAGTGTTGGCGAGGATGTAGAGAAACAGAAACCTTTGTGCACAGTTGATGAGAATGTAAAATGGTACAGCAATTATGGAAAACAATATGGCAAAATATTAAAAACAATTACCATACAATCCACTGATCCCACTTGTAGGTATATACTCAAAAGAACTGAAATCAGGATCACAAAGAGGTATTTGCACACTCATGTTTTCAATGCAGCACTATTCACAATAGCCAAGAGGCACCCGCAACCTAAATGTCCGTTGACCAATGAGTGGATAAACAAAATGTGGCATATACCTACAATGCAATATTATTCAGCCTTGAAAAGACTGGATATGCCAGACACAGTGGCTCACGCCTGTAATCCCAGCACTTTGGGAGGCCAAGGCAGGCAGATTGCCTGAGCTCAGAAGTTTGAGACCAGCCTGGGCAACAAGGCAAAACCCAGTCTTTACAAAAAAAAAATACAAAAATTAGCTAGGCATGTTGGTGCATGCCTGTAGCCCTAGCTACTCGGGGGGCTGAGGGAGGGGGATCACTTGAGCCCAGAAGGTCAAGGCTGTAGTCAGCCATGATCACGCCACTGCACTTCAGCCTGGGTGACAGAGCAAGATCCTGTCTCTAAAAAAAGAAAAAAGAAAAGACAGGACATTCTGACACATGCTGCAAAATGGATAAACCTTGAAGACATTACACTAAGTGAAATAAGCCCATCACAAAAGGACGCATACTGTTTGTGTTCCATTTATATGAGTGAGGTACCTAGAATAGTCAAATTCACTGAGACGGAAGGGGAAATGGTGGTTGCCAGGGGCGGAAGAGAGGGAGAAGCAGAGTTGCTGTTCAATAGGTATAGTTTCAGTCACGCAAGACGAAAAACTAGAGATTTGCTGTACAACATGCATTTAGTTAACAATGCATGTTGTTTCAGGTAATGTATACCTGAAAATTGTTGAGGGTAAATGTATGTGTTATAGTAATTTAAAAAATTACTGTAATTTTTTTAAATGAGAGATGAGGACAGATACATATAAAAGGAAGACCATGTGAAGACATGGGGAGAAGATGGCCATCTGTAAGCCAGGGAGAGAGGCCTTAGAAGAAACAAAACCTGTCAACACCTTGATCTCAGACTTCTAGCCTCCAAAATTGTGAGAAAAGAAATTTCTGTTATTTAAACCAAACCAAACCAAACCAAACCCACCATATATGCGGATATGCGTTATCCTTTGTTCTTTTCCCGAAGTGATTTGAAACTTCCTCTCCAAAAAGAGCAACCCCCCAAAAAAGAAGGGTTGTCAGTACTGAATGGGGACCTATGAGAAAACTCACTGGCTAACAGGAATGCCAGAGACACCTTTTAAGACACCTGAATGGCCTTTCCTCTTTCCTCTCAGCCCTCCAGAGGAGTAACCACGTAAGATGAAGCTTAACCTTGAGTGCCCCTCAACACCTCTGAACTCAGCTCTAGGACAGACAGCATTCTCTTTGTGAACAAGATCCCCATATGAAATGAGGAATAAAAATACAGCTACAATTCCTCCGTTAAGTCAAAACTGTCAGTTAAATGTTTTTCATCCTGACTTCAAAATATTTATTTTAAAACATAAGCATGAGAAATATCACTGTTTCTCAAGAGCCTTGAGATTACAACAAGTCACAGTACAACAAAGGTCCATGGAGGAAGTGGAAGATGTCTGGCCATCTGTCTGGGAGTGTGTCTGGCCATCTGTCTATCTGTTATTATAACTCTACATCTCCCACCTCCTTAACAAATCCACTCAATTCCTGATGTGGCCCACTCTGCTACAGCCAAGTACCCCACTCTGGCTCATACCATAGTCTTCCAACACCAGCAGTGTTAATGAGGGGTTCCTCAGTACTCCTAGAATCAAAAACCATTTAGGATCTCAGTGTTCCCACAGAGTTCACTGACTCATCCCCCGTGTATCTTTTAAATTAAGATATCTACCCTTAGTTTGAATAAACTACTTAACTTCAACCCTAATTAAGGGTTTAATTAAAACAAGACATCACATGTCAGAGGTGAAGATACTGCAGGCTGAAACCATTAATATGAAGAGGTTTCTTCATTTTTCCAACAAAGACTGGAGGGTAAACACAATCAAAATCTATAAAACTAAGAAACCACAGAGTTAACAAATAGGAATGTAACTCATCCCCCAAATCTTATTATTCTGAAACTTTAGTTTACGGCTTACTTTGAAGTTCCAAAAGTGTTATTAGCATCTGAAACTCAATGTCCCAGGAATATTTCCTTTGTGGTTTTTTTTTTTTTATTTTGGGACGGCTTTCGCTCTTGTTGCCCAGGCTGAAGCACAATGTCGAGATTTTGACTCACTCCAACCTCCGTCTCCCAAATTCAAGCGATTCTCCTGCCTCAGCCTTCCAAGTAGCTGAGATTACAGGCGCCCGCCACCACACCCGGCTAATTTTGTATTTTTAGCAAAGACGGGGTTTCACCATGTTGGTCAGGCTAGTCTGGAACTCCTGACCTCAAGTGATTCACCTGCCTCAGCCTCCAAAAGTGCTGGGATTACAGGCGTGAGCCACTGTGCCCAGCTCTGGAAGTTACTTCGGAGACCATTCTGTAAATCTCTAGGTGCATTAAGATTTACAACCCGGATGGATCCCAGGACTGAGCCACAGAGCCTTTCTTAATTAAGGTCATACGCATCTAGCTTCATTCACTAAGGGTCTATCAATCTGAGAGGCTGGGTTCTTTGAGAGAACTCCTCGTTCTCCTCCCCACAGAGGATCTCATGGAACACTCTTCTCTTCAGAATCTACCCCAGCATGACCTGAAATTCCAGCTCAGCCTCCAGCCTACCACGCAGTCGTCCAGGTTGAAATAACAAGTATCCTTGGATACATGTTGCTTATTTAGGGAATTACTGAGTTATAGAAAATTGGGTTGAGAGCAAAAATGTTTCTTTTTGTGACTTGCTGACAAACAACTGAAACCAGGCTTTAAATTGATACTTAAAACCTGTACACAGCTTCTGCATTAATTTTCATATGATCCCTCTAGCCCTAGGAGAACCAAATATCCCCGGCTAGAGAAACAAGAAAACTTGGACAGAGAAAGGCAAAAATAAATCCTGGTAAAATCAAGATTTGAACTCGAGATTCCTAATTCCAAAGCCCAGTGCTCCTTCCATAAGACAGTGCTGCTAATGTCCCCCTCACCTTGGCCGAACACTCAGCTCCGGGATGGTTCGAACAAATCTGGGGTGACTTATTGGGAGATACCTGGAGAAACAAATAAGCTGAATCATTTCTCTTCATCTCTGTAACACAGTAATCTGTAGGTCAGGATTTCTCCCTACTCTCCACCTCTCCACCAAACCAAGCTCACAAAAGCACCCTGTTCCACTGTCACACCACTACTGAAGGCAGATGTGTCAGGCTGAAGGTTTCCATTCCCAACCTTTGCAGTTAATAGTAAGGAGCAGGCTCATCTAATTTTTTTTTTTTTTTTCTGGGACAAGGTCTCACTCTGTCACCCAAGCTGGAATGCAGTGGCGCAATCATGGCTCACTGTAGCCTCAATCTCCTGGGCTCAAGCAATCCTCCCAGCTCAGCCTGCCAAGTACACCTGGGACTACAGGTGTATGCCACCATGCCCAGCTAATTTTTATTTTTATTTTTATTTTTTGTAGAGATGGGGTCTTACCATGTTGCCCAGGCAGATCTTGAACTCCTGGGCTCAAGTTTTCCACCTCCCTCATCCTCCCAAAGTGCTGGGATTACAGGGTTCAGCTACTACTCCCAGCCTCATCTGATTTTTTTTTTGAAATGGAGTCTCACTCTCTTGCCCAGGCTGGAGTGCAATGGCACGATCTCAGCTCACTGCAACCTCTGCCTCCTGAGTTCAAGTGATTCTCTTGCCTCAGCCTCCCGAGTAGCTGGGATTACAGGCACTGTGCCCGGCTAATTTTTGTTTTTTCTGTAGATGGGATTTCACCATGTTGGCCAGGCTGGTCTTGAACTCCTGACCTCAGGTGATCCACCTGCCTCAGCCTCCCAAAGTGCTGGAATTACAGGAGTGAGCCACCGTGCCTGGCCTGATCTTTTAGGATTGTCATATCAGATCCTGAAAACAATTTTCCTTACAGTCTATATACTCCAATTCTTTTGTTCTAAAAATAAGGAAACTGAGGTCTTTATTTAGAGGATAAATGACTTACGGAAGACCCCACAGTTAGCTACTGAAATTAATATGCAAATTATTGGCCAGACTTTGAATTCTTTTTTTGCTGTTCTTGTTATAGCAAGAATTTCTGCTACACTAACATGTGGCACTAGCTTTAAAGTAAATGATAATTAAAGTGGGCGGTGGAGAATGGATTATGACAACTGCAGACGTATACGGCGCAGTAACTGAGGTATACAGCGCAGTACCTGAGGCAGGCAACCCACTAGGCAAAGAACAGACTACACATTCTCTCTTTCAGTCTTCACCATGGCCCCACAAGGTAGTCGCTACCATGACTCTCACATTACAAATGAAGAAAATAAAATTTGGAGTTAAGTAGCTACTGCCACATGGTCACAGTTAATCTAGAATTCAAACCCAGGTCTGACTCCAAACCCATGTTCTTAACAACCACACCATATATTCCATATTTTTAAAAAGAATCATGCACTGTAATCCCAGCACTTTGGGAGGTGGAGGTGGGCAAATCACAAGGTCAGGAGATCGAGACCATCCTGGCCAACAAAGTGAAACCCCGTCTCTACTAAAAATACAAAAAAAATTGGCAGGGCATGGTGGCAGGCACCTGTAATCCCAGCTATTCGGGAGGCTGAGGCAGGAGAATCGCTTGAACCTGGGAGTGTTGGAGGTCGCAGCGAGCCAAGATCGCCACTGTACTCCAGTCTGGCCACAGAACGAGACCCTGTCTCAAAAAAAAAAAAAAGAAAAAAAAAACACAAAAAGTTAGCTGGGCGTGGTGGCAGGTGCCTGTAGTCCCAGCTACTTGGGAAGCTGAGGCAGGAGAATGGTGTGAACCCGGGAGGCGGAGCTTGCAGTGAGGCGAGATCACACCACTGCCCTTCAGCCTGGGCGACAGAGCGAGACTCCGTCTCATAAAAAAAGAAAAAAAAAAGAATCATGCAAAATAATTCTTTGGTGAATGCCTTTTGTTAACTAAAAGAGAACCTGACTTACATGCAACTTTCTGGAGCCCACCTACTTTCCCAGTCCTCCCACAACAACAATCTCCCTCGAAGCCAGCCCACCCCCCAGAGCTTCCATACTTGAATGTCTTCATGTCTCGCCCACCAATCACTCGGGCAGTGACCGTCTTCCCAACCTTCAGCTTGGTAGTAGGAGAGGTGCCCTCTGGAACATCATCTAGAATGTGGGAGGCATGGATACAGCCAATGATGCCATCTTCCAGAGTCACAACCACATGGGTGGGCTTAATGGACTTGACAGTCCCTGTGACCATGTCCCCGATGGAGAGGGTGTGCTTCTTTATGGTCCCTACAGTCAGAGCTGGATCCACTTCTTCATCCTCATCAACTGTCTCAGAGTCCTTCCGGGTCGGCCTCATGGTCCTCTTGGCAGCTGGCCCCTCCACAGCCAAAAGAAGGCCAGTCACTCCTGGTTCTGTGGTCTTGAGGGTTAGGGAGACACCCTGTCCCACCTGCAATTTCTCTGAGTCAAAGCGGAAGGTGTCGTTGAGGTGAGAGGACAGGGAGAAAGCTGCCAGGTGGCCAGTCTCTACCAAGGAGGCAATGGCAAAGGACTTCTCCAAGTGCTGCACAATCGCCTGGTGTTCGCTGCCTTTCCTCAGCTAGAAGAGAGAAAAGCCACCATCCCTGCTTTCCTTACACAGCATGGTCACTCACTCATGGCACCACTAGGCAGGGTGTGGCTGAGGAAACCCTCTGGGGTCCCAAGGCTAGGGAACCCAAGGCTGGTCTGAGCTGGAACAGATTAGCCTTCACTCCCTGGACCTAGCTTTCCTCTCCTGTACACTAAACTCATGGGGCTGCCTCTGAATTACCTTGGCTTGGTTTTTGTTTTGCTTTGAATTTAAATTGTAAGACCCTATCCTAGATCTAGTAAATCTGAATTTTACAAGTTATTGAGATAATTCTGATGTACCACCTTGCAACCTCTAACAGCTCTCTCAGCTTAGAGACACTGTGGTTCCTGACTCTGTCCTGCAGCTCCCCCACCCCCAATTTAATCACTCTTCCACCCAAGCAATGAATAAGAGTCATTACTGAGAGCTTATTGTGTGCAAGGCACCTAGCCTCTCTTTCCTCAAAATCCAAATTGTGTTCATGCTCTTGTATGCCCAAGCTTCCCTTAGGTGATAAAATAGTACAGGGTCCTGCTAGAAAACTGAATGAGAAGTTAGTATTGCTTTCCATTCTCTCTCTGTCTGTCCTAAACTCTTAACATTGTAAGCAACTAGAAATTAAGGATTATATCTATACTGCACCATACTCTATGCAACTAGGTGCCTACTAAGTGCTTTAGACAATAACCAAATATATTCATCACCCAGAGAAAAATAATAATTTTTCCCTCAAACCCATTCTTATGTCACACAAAAGTGTCCAGAAGACAAGGCAGGCGAGGGTGTGGATGCACAGCCTGGAGGTCTGAACTGCCCACAGACATGCTGTTTGGCTCATGGGATGTTTTTAAAAAAAAATAAGTTTCCAACATTTTCAGCTCTTATTTCAAATAAAAATCCAAATTCTGCCTTCTCTTAAAAATCAAAGATTTAGCAGCAGTAGCCCCAGATTCCCATCCGGCAACAATTGGGCGGGAATGAACAGTCTCAGCCCCACGCGGGCTGGGCATGCACTCTCCAGCTCGTCAGAGTCCCAGGCCAGCCACTCCCTACCCACATAGCCAGCTCCACTCCTGCACACTATTTATCTGTCTGGCCCTAAAGACATGGGAGTGCCCATGTAACTTATCACCGGAACCAGAACAGAAGTCAGCACTATGAACCACACCAGGACAAGAGGTCTAAACTGGGGGTGTCCTGGATCCATCCACACATAGGGCTACCCTTGCTACAGGAATCTGAGTTGGAATCCCTGAACTGGAGTGGGGTTGAAGGGTGCATCATGTGAAACCATGGAAATGGAAGTCAGGAGCAAGCTTACCTTTTTAGCTTTTCTATTCACCAAGTCCTGGTGAAGGGAAACGTGCACTTCCAACTTCAAAAGATCAACATTTAAGATTACAACCTTCTTTTTCTGCCCAGATTCCACCTCCTGCCCTGCAGTGCAGAACCACAGTGTGATTATCCTTCTGGAACAGGGTAAAGGGAGAGCAGCACCTCTCACATGTAGTTGCTACCCCTTAGATCCAAAAAAGCAAAGAGGACACATGTCCTGGGTCCATACGGGTCATAATTAGGGAAATCAAAGGTCTATCTCCCATAGTTCAAGTTCAGGTAGGCCTTAATTTATGTAACCTAATATATAAAAATCTAGATTTACCCAATTGTAACAATTAAAGGATTCATACCTAAGCCTTTGCATTCACACAAGATAGGCATGCCAAAAATCTCTACCGAATCAACTCATCTACCCTAAGTATTTAGAAATTCTATATCCAGGAGAGGGAGCAATGGGCAAAGGGTCCTCTCACCAACCACAATGGGTAAGACAGAAGCACTCACCTGCGCGATGGTATCTGCTGGCTCTCAGGACCAGGTCAGGCACTGGACCCCCACTGAATACCACAGAGCCATCTTCCAACACCTCCTGCACCACTAGGTCAAGGAACATTCCTGGGGTCATCTCAGCCAGCGTCTGGATCAACACAGAGTCTGCCAGAGACCCAAGGGAAACACGGATTAGTACCATGAAACAACGCTCTCACTGTTCTTTTCCTCTGGCAGTGTGCTATCACAACGGAGGACAGTGGAGCACTGGAACCACTGACAAGGTAAAATCACTTTTTGCAAAAATGTTCAGCATCCATGAAAACTCTTGTCACAAGCAGACAGACCTAAGCCCCTTGCTAATAATCCTACCTGACCATAATTCATGGGAGTAGCCAACAAATACCAGGAAGACAGGCTTTCCTTTGGTTTCTGAATTTTCACTGTCCCCTCTCAAGCCTCCTGCTATGAAATTCCATTAAAGTTACAACAACCCCACACAATGGTTCAAAGTCTAACAGGGTCAGAATAATAACCCCTCACAAAGCCTGGCAGGTCCCAGTTCCATTTCATCTGCTGAACAAAGGAATGAAAGGTGAAAAGGCAAGTGAATTCACAACAAATGCAAATATAAAGCCACAGAACTAAGGGAAATTTTGACTCTGGACTGGCAGTGGGGAGAAGGGGACATCTAGGATGCTCGCAATGACCTTTATCTTAAAGGGGTGTAATATAAACATTTATTGAGCTGCACACATAATAACTGTGCACTTTGGCCGGGCGCAGTGGCTCACATCTGTAATCCCAGCACTTTGGGAGGCCAGGGCAGGTGGATCACTTGATGTCAGCAGTTCGAGACCAGCCAGGCCAACATGGTGAAACCCTGTCTTCTCTAAAAATACAAAAATTAGCCAGGCATGGTGGCAGATGCCTGTAATCCCAGCTACTCCAGAGGCTGAGGAAGGAGAATCGCTTGAACCTGGGAGGTGGAAGTTGCAGTGAGCCAAGATCGCGCCACCGCACTCCAGCCCGGGTGACAGAGTGCGACTCGGTCTCAACAATTAATAATAATAATAATAATAATAATAATAATAATAATAATAATAAAATTGTGCACTTTATGCAGGTCATACTTCCATTAAAAAAAAAAGTTAACCAAATTTTTTTTTTCTTATGTTCTGGGAAGCCCAACAACTCACCTAACAACAGGTGTAATTTACAACACATACTCCCACCCCTGGCCCGCCTCCCCTGCCCCACAGGTGCCCCACCTCGGTTGCTCATGAGGCTGCGCACGCCCTGCAGCTCCTCCAGGCACTGACTCAAGAGGAGGAGGCTGGTGGTGGCCAAGTCCCCCAGACCGCAGTCCGACAGCCGCAGTGAAAGCAGCATCCGCTGCTTCTCCTCATCCACATTGGTCACCTTTGCCGCTACTGTCTGGCCCTCAACAAAGTGGTCACTTGTGGAGGTCACAAATTTGTCACTCATGATCTGAAGAGAAGAACAGGCAGCAGATGAGAAGAGGAAAGGTCTTCATTAAGACAACCCACTTGATGTCCCTGGAAAGGGGTATGTGAGTGGGGGGAAATAGGGCCCAGGAAGCTCCCCCAAGCCCTCTCTGAACACAGCTCCACTCCCCTTCCATAAAAACAGAGCCTCCTGATTGGCAGGGAGTGGTGGCTCACGCCTGTAATCCCAGCGCTTTGGGAGGCCGAGGCAGGCGGATCATGAGGTCAGGAGTTCCAGACCAGCCTGACCAACATGGTGAAACCCTGACTCTACTAAAAATACAAAAATTAGCCAGGAGTGGTGGCATGCACCTGCAATTCCAGCTACTCGGAAGGCTGGGGCAGAAGAATCACTTGAATCTGGGAGGCAGAGGTTGCAGCCAAGACTGCACCACTGTACTCCAGCCTGGGGGACAGAGTGAGACTCCATCTCAAAAAAAAAAAAAAAAAACAAAAACAAACAAACAAACAAAAAAAACAGAGCCTCCAGGAGAGGGCACCCAGTCAAGAAGGCACATTCACAGCAAGCCAGGCAGACACCAGGGCTGTCCTCACCCCTAACAACCCACGGGAACCCTCTGCCCCTCACTGGGCTTGTTTCTGGGGCTCTCCCCTCTGCTCCCGTTTTTAAAATGTTTCTGGCAGGGGATGCAAATGAGATTTTCCCAGGCAAAACACCAGGGAGACAGGCCTACAGAGGGGAAGAAATACTGATGAATGATCTGCAGCAGCAATCAGCTGCACGCCATTTGCTCGGCTGTCTTCATTGACTTTGGTGAGTCCCATCCCCTCTCTAGGCCTCGACTGACATGCCAGGCACACCAGGAGGCTCTGCTAGGGGACTGCCGGGATTGTTCCCATCTGAAAGTGCAGGACTCAATGACATGGGGATGGGGGGGGTAATAATTTCAAGGACATTCTGGTCCCTTAACACCTTAAAAACCTCAGAAGTCTTCAAAACCTGTACTCAGTAGCTCAGGATGATCAATTTCCCTGTCTAAATGTGCTGAGAGCATAAAAACAAGTGCAGTCATCTTCACACTGGAGACCAAGGCCTTCAATGTGTAGTGTAGAGTGGGAAAGGTGTCCCTTCCTCCAGATGGTCACACAGCTGGGCAAGAGGAACATGGGCCAAAAGCTCAGCTGCACTCACCCCTCCCAGGTGCCTTTATGTCACACACACCTTAAGAGGTACCCGTGAAAATCTTTCAAAAGAGTAAAGTATCCTTGGCCGGGTGTGGTGGCTCACACCTGTAATCACAGCACTTTGGGAGGCTGAGGCAGGTGGATCACTTAAGGTCAGGAGTTCAAGACCAGCCTGGCCAACATGGTAAAACTCTGTCTCTACTATTCAAAAAAAAAAAAAAAAAAAAGCCGGGCATGTTGGTGGGCACCTGTAATCCCAGCTACTTGGAAGGCAGAAGCAGGAAAATCGCTTGAACCCAGGAGGTGGAGGTTACAGTGAGCAGAGATCACACCACTGCAATCCAGCCTGGGCGACAGAATGAGACTGTCTCAAAAAAATAAATAAATAAATAAAGTATCCTACTCCTCCCCACCTGCCCTCAGGTTCTGTGACCTTGTATCTCTCCTCAAAGCCCTTGTACATGGAGTTGAACTTACAGCTTTTGGGGCCAGTCCGCTAAGACCTGAGGGGAACTGGATGAACACGCCATAGTCCTTGATGCTCTTCACAAAACCAATGAGCAGCATTCCAGGATGGATTTCTGAGAAGTTCTTGGGATCCTGGCCACCTTCTACTGTGGAGACCAAGGCTGGCTTCCTGCAAAGAAGCTAGTGGTACTTCATCAAGGAATGTTCCAGAAAGGGCAGATGAAATGTCCATCTCTCCCATCTCCTTTCTCCACAGAGAAAGACAGAACTGCAGGCTGATCTCTGCTCCTACAGCGATTCTCTAAGTGTGCAGACCAGCAGCATCAACATCGCCTGAAACTTAGGAGAAATGCAAGTTCTCAAGCACCACCTAGACCTACTGAATTAGAAACTTTGGTGTGGCCCAGCCATCTGCATGGCCCAACTTCACACTACAGCTGAGAATCACGGTTTTATTCCATTCCCGATTCACTAATCTGCAGATTACTAGAGGAGACCAAAAAGGGATGGCTCATCCCCCTGGTCTGGCAGCTGGATCAGCCATCACACAATCCTCCACTACTCCCTCTTCACATTGATGAACTTATTTTCCCTCCTCTGCCCATTTTTACTCCAAGGAGAATGAACTTTACATTCTGTGAGAAGCTCCTTCAAAGCACCCATGCAAAGACCAAAGGGAATATTCCTGAGCCTATAGCCCCAGGGGAGAAGGCATAGAGGGAAAAAAAAGAGGAAAGGGGGACAGAAGCCACCTTATTAATTGTTCTAACCCAAGGGGCA
The DNA here is from genome assembly GCF_009828535.3 of Hylobates moloch. NCBI lineage: Eukaryota > Metazoa > Chordata > Mammalia > Primates > Hylobatidae > Hylobates > Hylobates moloch. The sequence continues at coordinate 30,163,078 of NW_026652278.1, forward strand.
AGCACTGAAAGCCCCAAGAAAACTAGATGTGCTCCCGAGCACCCCACTGGGCCTCCTTCTCCAGCCCCCGAGAGTCCCCCTCTCTGCAACCTTTCAGGCTACTCCGCCCTGACCACTGGAATCTGCTAGCAGCACTTACTCAGGCCTGCTCTTACTTTCCATAGCCCAGGCTTTGTCACTGGTTTGGTTTTGTGGAGGTATTTCTGAGGTCAAATAGCTGTCTAATTTCCCCAGAATTTCCCATCCGAGCACCCATAGCCCCCCACCTTCCTCTGCTCCACAGATACCAGTCAAGGATACAACATGCCCCTCGCTCTGGCTCAGACACAGGACTCTGTGAAGGATGTCACCTGCCTGGAGCCAATGATGTAACAACGGGCCGTTGGCAACGTGGTCCGACAGATGAGACGTGGGGAGGAAAGCACGGATGTTGTGGGGCAGGACAGCCACCTCCAGCCCATCTTTGGTCTTCTCTAAAACCTTCACATCTACCAACTACCCAGGGAAGAGAAAGACAAAAATAGCACTTGTCATGAACAGAGAACAACCTGGTCTGGATCAGGCAGGGCTTGGAGGCATCAAACTCCGGCACCAAGGATCTCTAAGAGGCAGCTTTCTTCCAAACCCCACCCACCACCCCAACCACCCAGCATGCATGCACATGCACATGCACCAAGACTCATGTGTGGACCCATCGCACTCCTCTCTCAAGTCCCTCCATGGAGCCCCAGGAAAGCCAGAACTGCAGGCTGGCCCTAGGGACCCGAGAGGAAAGAGGTCAGGAGCCCACTGCTGAAAAGCCTCACTGTAACAGGACTTTCATGGACAGCTTCCATTTGTTCTGACACACAGGAAGGAATGCGTGTGAACCCCTCCAGCCCCAAAATCTTATCTAGCTACCTCTATCTTTCCGCTTCATGGGTTCCAATATGCCACGTGTTAGTGGTGCCCTGCTCCCTGCCACTGTAACATAAAATAGCTTGTCCAGAGAAGTCCACGTACCTGCCCAATGTTAATGGCTTTTCCTTTCTTTTGACTGTGTCCTGCAGGCTCTTTCTTTGGCTCTGGATCACTCGACAGCTTGAAGGATAAGAGCATCCTCTCTTTGGATGGCTCACAGTTCAACACGGCAACCTTCACCACCTGGCAAGAAACCACATAGGCTTGGCCAACTCCTCCCAGCAAGCCTTGCAGGCCCTGCAGCATGCCCTCCACTACTGCTGCAGAGGCGTTGAGATATCTACCGAGCCTTTGGATCAGATCAGGAGGCAGTGAAAAGAAGAAATACACTGAGAGCTACACAATCCCCCAGGGTAGCCTTTGGGATAAAGGGAAGACATAAGTAACTTTTTTTGTACAATCCAAGTCTTAAAAATTATTTTTCTCTTTGAGGTGATGGAGATGCTAATTACCCTGGTTTGATCATTACACATTGTAAGCATGTACTGAAATATCACATGGTGGCCAGGCTTAGTGGCTCAGGCCTGTAATTCCAGCACTTTCAAAGGCCAAGGCGGGCTGATCACTTGAAACCAGGAGTTCGAGACCAGCCTGGCCAACATGGTGAAATCCGATCTCTACTAAAAATACAAAAATTAGCCAGGCATGCCGGCACATGCCTGTAGTCCCAGCTACTTGGGAGGCTGAAGCACAAGAATCACTTGAGCCTGGAAGGTGGAGGTTGCAGTGAGCTGAGATCACGCCATTGCACTCCAGCCTGGGTGACAGAGGGAAACTGTCTCAAAAAAAAAAGAAAGAAAAGAACAAAGAAATATCACATTGTACCCCATAAATATGTACAATTATTATCTATCTGTTTAAAGTCATTTAAAGGAATAAAAAAGTGTTTTTCCTAGTGATACCAAGACTCACTAGTTTTACAGCACTGCCCCCATGTGGTGACAGTGACCTCAAAACAATTTCTGATATGAGAGGCACAGGTTTATTACAGGTAAAGACTGACCTCTTCCATGTGTGCCTGAGATCCATCAGCTTGCCAGCTTCTGTTGAACCCCGCAAGGCTTTCTCTCTGTTCTGTTCCCCATCTCCTCCATTTAGCCGGCTCACACCCACTGCCCCATGTGCTCTCTTCCTCAGCCTCTTAAAGGCAGCCCCACTACGTACGATCCTTCATGTTTGTGTTTATGGGGTCACCAAGGGTAAAGGGGACCTGTCTAGGGGAAGGGTTACCTGGCCAGTGTAAAAAACTCTCTCCGGGTCAGGGATATACTCGGTACTGAGCTCATGTTTGGGCACCAGTCCCTGCACATTGTTGTAGAACTTAACAATGCAGCCATAGTCCTTGACCCTGATGATGAAGCCATGTGTCTGCAGACCAGGCTTGGCATCGGCATAGCAGGTAATGACAGGTAGTTTGGACTCAATCAGGGTTTTTTTCAGGGTCATCATCAGCTTCTTGGCTTCAGGGTCACAAAGCAAAACCTAGGGGAGGAACACAGGCTGTCATCAAGTTATCTGTTATCATGAGAGCCACTGAGCTGGTCTCTGCAACCTCTTAAACCCAAAAGTCACGGGGCCATTCCCCAAGAACCTGCTATAGCTTTTCCTCTAATCATCTCAGTGGCAGATTCTTCCTGCTTCCTGCTGTATGACAATCTGGAGCATACAAATCACTATTTCAAATGTAATTCCTCCCATAAATTGCCGCAAACTACCCTCTCCTGACCATGAAGCAACATTAATTATCTTACAGCACCTCTATGGAATCTTGGTTACACTAACTTCTACACCATCTTGGCTCCTTCCTAGTGGGCTTTGCATCTAGTCTAACAGAACCAATGATGAACCAATTTACCACCTTAGTACTGCTGTTTATTAGCTATGAAATAAGATGGAAATGCAACTGTCTTTCACCCCCTCAGAAGGTCACCTCCTTAAAGACAGAAAAACTATTTTTAACCCTTGATCCCACTACTGTAAAATTTTGCACCAATGGGCAATCATTACCTCTGCTGAGTCAATAATGATGAGATAAAATGAATACAAGAAAATGTAACATGCTGAGTGCCTGCCCATGGAGCACTCTTGTGTGCATCATCATGTAGAATCTTCACAACCCTATGAAGCTTTCCTTGGGATTCGAGCCTTTGTCATAAATCACCCATGTTTTGGCAGCTTTGCCAGGGCTATTTCTGTGCCTGGAACACACTCTTTGCTCTCCCCAACCTTCCAAATCCTACCTATCCTTTTTAGTTCAAGTTCCACCTCTGCCAGAAATCTAGAAAACATTATTGTCATACAGAGCTGAATTTGAAAACTGGTTCTGCCATGTATTAGCTGTGTGACTCTGGGCAAGACAGTTGGCTTTCCTAAGCTTTAATTTCCCCACCCGCAAAATGAAGCTAATAGTACTTAATTGTTAGGGTTGTTTCAAGGATTAAATGAAATAATGCCTGTCACAAGCCTAGCATAGAAACTGGCACAGAATACCTGTTAGTGGCAGTCGCTATTGATAACGTCAACAATTCTGGCCTCTCCAGCCCACCCTCACCTCCCCTTTCTCAGGTGTGACTACAGCACACAACCTGCACCAAGCCACATGGCAAAAGATCACAGGCTGGCTTGCTCTCTCTTCACGTATGAATATTTTAACTCCCAATTATACTACACAAAACGGGGACTTACTTTTCTCTTCCCAATGCCAGGTACAGCACAAGACACACTACAGACATTACACACTCACTTTGTGGAAAAAGGCAGAAACTTCAGTTAAGAACTGCTCTCTTCCCACCTAGCCAAAACCCCAAGAGACCCTTCAGGAGGCTCACCCGGCACTTGACCTCATCCCCAATGTGGTATTTCTTCTCCGGATTCTTCATCAGGATGTCAGCCAGGTGCATGGGAGGTACCAGGCCCCTCATCTGCTCACCCACCTTCACCAGCATCCCATATGACTTTATGGTTAGCACTGTGCCCTAGAGAATCCAAAGATAAGCTGCCGCAATGTCTCAAGAATGGCCTTTCCCCCACCTCTTACAACAAGGCATGTCACACCTCCCCTTCACAACCACCTTCCTGGGCTAACTGTGCCTGTTATTCCAGATGGCACATGGGTGAAGCACACACCCCACACTGAGCTGGATTATTCTGTCGGCTTTATTTATGGGAGCCTTCACATCTTTCTGTGTGAGCATGTGCTTTCTGTGTGCCTTAAAATACATTCCCCAAAGGAAGGGACTATGTCAAGGTCTCCTAAGGAATAAACTCTACATACAAAGGGGGCTGCTCGATTAGAGCCAAATGGTTGGAGAGGACAGGTATCTGGAACTGGCTTCTCACTAATATCCCAGGTAGATCAATGATCACAGGACTAACTTTTGATCTGGTCTACTAACCACCATCAAATCCCAAATCTCAGGATTTATGATCTACTGCCTTTGGGTAGCTGGGTGGTGCTAGTAAGATCTTACCTTGCAATTAATTATGAGTTACCCAAAGAAAGAGAAAGAAATTCTAGTCAGCAGGCAGAGGCAAGGAACATGACATTCAATGTGTTAACATGAGGACTAACAGGCTGACAGTCACCTGTGTGTGAACTAAAGAACGCCTGATGGTGAGGGACTACCTAATTATATGCTTGAGGTCTTACCTTTACCACTGCCCCAGGCTGGATGTCATGATATCTAAGGTACGGAGCTTCAATAATAGACCTAGGACAAGGGGAAAACACAGAATTAAATAAACTAGGGCAGAGGTTGCCTAAAATTCAGGGCTACCACAGTCATGCTGGCAAGAAAGAAAACCCTCCCCAAGCACAGCCAGGAGAAATGGAATATGAACATGTACAGGTGCACATCTCTACACCCCTACCTGTTAATGACAGACTTACGTTCGTAGAGAGAGCAAGGCCAGTTCATCCATTTGGCTGTAGTCAATAATTCTACACTTGTGAGTGTTCCCTGGCTTGAAGGCCTCAGGATTGAAGACGTTCTTAGAATCAGAGAGATGGCTGAGCTGCAAAGTACCAAGTGATTGAGGACAAGCCAGGGACAACAGGTCTAAGCCAATGAGACCTTACAGCCCATAGAGAGGACTCAACACTTATCATGTACCATAAAAACAGTACTTTGATTGCCTGGTTAAGTAATTCTTTACACTAAAAAACTGCTCTTTATCATCACAGAATTTCAGTAAGGTCAGGGAAAGTCCAGAACATAGGTCAGTCAACTGTGCCTAGTGCCTGTTTTTGTAAATAGAAGTTGTACTGGAATACAGCCATCCGTTCATTTACGTACTGTCTATGGCTGCTTTCATGCCATAACAGTAGCGTTGAACAATTAGGACTGAGACCACAGGAACCACAGCCTAAAGTATTTATGAGCCAGCCCTTTAAGAAAAACTCTGCTGGACCCTGGTCTGGATCCTACCTCATCCTTATACTTAACCATTAACCAAGTATCAGATATGGCAAGCTGGTTCTAAGGCATCCTAATACAGTCAATAGACATTGTTCTAATCACTATGAACAGGAATTAGAACTGCAATATCCAAAAATTTTAAACTAGCATCAAGGGATGAAAGAAGCAGAAATGGCCCCCTGTGCTCCAAAAGTCCTTCCAGTGATAAGATCCCTGACCAAACAAAGAGGCCTCCTTACCCGCGCATAGGCCAGAACCCCATCCTTCAGCCTAAATGTGGCCCCAGCCTTTTTGAAAAAACCCTGGACAGGAACATCATCCAGCACTGCTCCAAAGTTCTGGCAAGAGAGTCGGGTGAGTGGGCGTCCAGGTTGTAGGAAGATGGGGCGCAGGCTCAGGCGCACAACTCTGGTTCGAGGATGGATGCAGAGGATGCAGGCCCTCACCTAGACAAAAGGAAGGGCAGGGTGAGCACGAGGAGGCACACAGGAGCACCCTAGAGCAGACCTTCCAGGCATCAAGCCTCTCCACATGCTAACCAGGTATGTGAGTACTCACATCCTTAGTATGTAAGTACTCAAACTGGCTTCCATACTCAAGCAGCATGCAGAAAAGTCAAAATGTCCCATAGGGACTATGTATGACTAAATCAAAGCTTACTCAAGCCAGGTATGGGTGGCTCACACTGGTAATCCCAGCACTTTGGGACACCAAGGCAGGTGGATCACTTGAGCTCAGGAGTTAGAGACCAGTCTGAGCACATAGTGAAACCCTGTCTCAACAAAAATACAAAAATAGGCCGGGGATCATGGCTCATGCCTGTAATCCCAGCACTTTGGGAGTCTGAGGTGGGCAGATCACTTGAGATCAGGAGTCTGAGACAGTCCAGCCAACATGGTGAAACCTCATCTCTAGTTTAAAAAAAAAAAAAGTTAGGGTGGAAGCGGTGGCTGATGCCTGTAATCCCAGCTCTTTGGGAGGCCGAGGCAGGCAGCAGGCAGATCACGAGGTCAGGAGATCAAGGCCATCCTGGCTAACACAGTGAAACCCCGTCTCTACTAAAAATACAAAAAATTAGCTGAGTGTGGTGGCACACACCTGTAATCCCAGCTACTCAGGAGGCTGAAGCAGGAGAATCGCTTGAACCCAGGAGGCGGAGACTGCAGTTAGCTGAGATCGCGCCACTGCACTCCAGCCTGGGCGACAGAGCAAGACTCCGTTTCAAAAAAAAATTAGCCGGGTATGGTGGTACGTACCTGTAATTCCAGCTACTCAGGAGGCTGAGGCACAAGAATCACTTAAAATGGGGAGGCAGAGGTTGCAGTGAGCCAACACTGTGCCACTGCACTCCAGCCTGGGTGACAAAGTAAGACTCAGTCTCAAAAAAAAAAAAAAAAAAAAAGTTAGCCAAGCATGGTGGCGTGCACCACTTTGGGAGGCTGAGGCAGGAGAATCACCTGAGTGAGCCCAGGAGGTCAAGGCTGCAGTGAGTGATGATCGTGCCACTGCACTCCAGTCCTGGGTGACAGAGTGAGATCCTGTCTCAAAAAATAATAATAAAATAAATAAATAAAAATTAGCCAGAAAGTTTACTCAAGGCCAGAAAACTATATACCAGGTGCCCCCTCAACACCAAGGAGCTGATGTATCTGTAATACAACAGAAACCATGTACTGGTGTCACTACACCCAAGGCCCCTCTGAAACTAACAGAAAAAGCCTGATCTCATCACAACATTAAAAGATGTAAACTCCATACACAAATGGTTATAGGGTGAAAAAAATTACTAAAAAGAGGTTTAGAAAAATATTAACAGTATTATCACAAGGTAGTAGAAAATCCTAGTTTCACTTAAAAAAAAAAAAAATTCTCAGCTAGTGGTAGTGGCTGAAGCCTATAATCCCAGCACTTCAGGAGGCCTAGGCAGGAGGATCATTTGAGCCTAGGTGTTTAAGACCAGCCTGAGCAACACAGCGAGACCCCATCTCTACAAAACATAGCAAAAATGAGCTGGGCGTGGTGGCATGCATCCGCAGTTCCAGCTACTCAGGAGGCTGAGGTGGGAGGATTGCCTGAACCCAGGAGGTTGAGGTTGCAATTAACCGTGATTGTGCCATTGTACTCCACTCTGGGCAATAGTGTGTGACCTTGTCTCAAAAAATAAATAAATAAATAAATTGTCTATAGCACACATTACTATTTAAAAAAAGAAAAGAAATCATTTTAGAATTCTAAAAAATTCTGAATAACATATATTAAGATTTTCTTCCCAAATATCCATGTTCATCGTAGGAAATTTGAATATTTAAATACGAGCAGAGCCAGGGTTGTGGCTCATACCTGTAATCCCAGCACTTTGGGAGGCCAAGGTGGGGGGACTCCTTGAGCCCCGGAGTGCAAAACCAGTCTGGGCAACATGGCGAGACCTCGCCTGTAAAATTTTTTTTTTTTTTTTTAAAGACAGAGTCTCACTCTGTCGCTCAGGCTGGAGTGCAGTGGCACAATCTCGGCTCACTGCAACCTCTGCCTCCTGGGTTCAAGCGATTCTCCTGCCTCAGTCTCCCGAGTAGCTGGGACTACAGGCACGCACCACCAGGTCTGGCTAATTTTTTTTATTTTTATTTTTAGTAGAGATGGGGTTTCACCATGCTGGCCAGGTTTGTTTTGAACTCCTGACCTTGTGATCCTCCCGCCTCGGCCTACCAAAGTGCTGGGATTACAGGCGTGAGCCACTACACCTGGCCTAAAAAATTTTTTTTTTAATTAGCCAGGCATCGTGGCATGCATCTGTGGTCCCAGCTACTCTGAGGACTAAGGTGGGAGGATCAATTGAGTCCAGGACATTGAAGCTGCAGTAAGCCGTGTTTGTGCCACTGCACTCCAGCCTGGGTGACAGAGTAACACCCTGTCTTAAAAAAAAAAAGAAAAAAGAAAAGAAAAGAACAGAAAAATCACCCAGAATTCATCACTATTAACACCTGATTGCATAATATTCCAGTATTTTAACCAGAGGTACTTTTTAAAATTTTTTTCAAAATTGGATCTATACTACTCATACAACTTTTAAAATCACCTTTTGCTGTTTAAACATATCTTATTCTCCTATGTTAAATATTCTTCTAAACTAGTTTAAATTACAAAAACAAAAAAACTAATACTACCAAAGGAAAAAAAAATCAAACTATATGGAAGACTATGAAGTAAAAACTAAAAGTTGCCTTCTTCTCCACCTGCTCCTTCTCTAATTTCAGTTCAGCCACTGAGAGTTTCTTACTTTACTTCCTTAACACTTTTTTTTTTTTTTGAGATGGAGTCTCGCTCTGTTGCCTAGGCTGGAGTGCAGTGGCACAATCTCAGCTCACTGCAACCTCAGCCTCCCAGGTTCAAGTGATTCTCCTGCCTCACCTTCCTGAGTAGCTGGGACTACAGGCAAGTGCCACCACGTCTGGCTAATTTTTGTATTTTTAGTAGAGACGGGGTTTCACCATGTTGGCCAGGCTGGTCTTGAACTCCTGACCTTAAGGGATCCGTCCACCTTGCCTCCTAAAGTGTTGGGATTACAAGCGTAAGCCACCGCGCCTGGCCTCCATAACACTTTTCATTATTCCTCTCATCTCCTCTCTGCATACCTGTATGCATGCAGTCCTAGGACCTCCCTGTAGCTACCTGTGATATAGCTACCTGTGATACTGGACAGCAAATGGACCACAATTGGAATCAAGAAAATATAGGCTCAACATTTCTTACTGCCTGATTTGAGAAATAGGTTCCAGCTTTCTTGGGATCCAGGTGCATAAAGTCAACCACGCCTGTGAAGAATGTGAGGAAGTTTAGCGTAAGGCCAAATGGAGTCACCTAGAAATAAACAGAACAAGTTATAAAAAGAAGTTATTTGAAAGAACCAGGAATGTGAGACACTGCTCACAGTAAACACTCAATGCCATATTACCCCTAACTGTGTATCTCTCCTCTCCCAGCTAACTCTTATCAATCTTTTCTTCCTATAAAAATAACTGGCAGAACAATTCCTGCACTGGCTGTTTCCTTCCTTAGTAGGCTCACCTCCCTTCCAGCTAAGAGAGGACATCAGTCCTCCCACTCTCTGGGAGTCCTCCATGGGATGGAAGGAGCTTTGTACATGTATCCTTGGGGAACTGCCAGCCTGACAACTGGAATAGATTGTTACTAACTTAGATATTTGCCCAGTATAGGAAGGTAAAACTCAAATGCTTGCAAAAGGGAGATACTGACCATAAGCAAGCCAAGTCACCCTAATAGAGTCACCAAAAAGTGAAAAGTGACAATCTCCTCAAAAGATAGTGGTGAGGGAGACGAATGAAATCAGAGAACTAAGTCCTCTCTCTTACCTCCCCGGAAAATACGAAACCTATTATCTGGGAAAACTTTTACCAGAATCAAAAAACAGGAAAAGTGCAAGTTCTGAAAAAGTCAATTAAATTCTAAATATCATGTAAATATTCTCATGTCAATTAAATTCTAAATATCATGTAAATATCCAGCCCCTTTCTCATACTCATTCTCGGGCAGCCAGGCTTAGACCCTCGTGGGCGGAGACTGCCAGATCCTTTCTAGAGAAATCTAACATGCCAGAGAAGACCTATAACAATCACATTAGGAGGCTGCCCAAATTAAATCAGCTAGTCCTGTTCCTGACAGGAAAGTTAAACAGTCAACAAGAAGGCGGGCACAGTGGCTCATGCCTATAATCCTAGCACTCTGGGAGGCTGAGGCAGGTGGACCAGCTGAGCTCAGGAGTTTGAGACCAGCCTGGCCAACACAGTGAAACCCTGTCTCTACAAAAATACAAAAATTAGCCAGGTGTGGTGGTGGGTGCCTGTAGTCCCAGCTACTCGGGAGGCTAACGCAGGAGAATCACTTGAACCTGGATGGCGGAGGTTGCAATGAGCCGAGATCATGCCACTGCACTCCAGCCTGGGTGACAGAGCAAGACTCTGTCTCAAAAATAAATAAATAAATAATTATAAAAATTATAAAAATTAAAAAAAACAGTCAACAATCCCACACAGGCACATAGACTTTCTCACAGTTTTTTAGTACCTCACTCATAATATGGCAATCTAAACAAAAACTTCCTAGAGAATTGGAAGTTAAAGTTGAAAGGCTCTCCCAGGATGCTTCTGGATAATGTGCCACAGTAAAACGAGGGAGTAAACCCAAAAAGAAGAATACATGGGACCAAAGAAGGCTCCAATACAGACAGAGGAGACAGCAAAAGGGAAGTCCTAGGATACCGGCTATGCAGCAGCCCTACAGAGCAACTAGTCCATCCTAGAGCACGAGGACATTAAAAAGGGTTCTAGGTGCGAGGAAAAAGAAACTAGTAGTTTACTTAAAGGGTTTGAAAGCATGCAGAATTGTAGTGAGTGGAAAATAAGTTGAAGGTATAGGAAAAAATACTGATAGGAAGAGAATTTCGCAAATGACAAAAACAAAGCTGACTGCTTTCCAAGGGAAAAAAGCTGTTCAAGGTCATAGTAGGCCAGGTGTGGCGGCTCACACTTGTAATCACAGCATTTTGGGAGGCCCAGGCAGGCAGATCACTTAAGGTCAGGAGTTTGACACAAGCCTGGCCAACATGGTGAAACCCTGTCTCTACTAAAAATCCAAAAACCAGCTGGGTGTGGTGGTGCATGCCTGTAGTCCCAGCTACTTGGGAGGTTGAGGCAGTGGGATCACTTGAATCTGGGAGGCAGAGGTTGTAGTGATCCGAGATCGTGCCACTGCATGCCAGCCTGGGCAACAGGGCGAGCCTCCATCTCAAAAAAAAAAAGAAAGTCATGCTAGTATGCTGGGCAAGGTCACTCATGCCTGTAATCCCAGCATGTTGGGACGCCAGGGCGGGAGGATCACTGGAGCTCAGGAGTTCAACACCAGCCTGGGCAACATAGTAAGACTTCATCTCTATAAAATATATATATACATATTTTTGTTTGTTCGTTTGAGACGGAGTCTCGCACAGTCACCCAGGCTGGAGTGCAGTGGCACAATCTCGGCTCACTGAAAGCTCCACCTCCTGGGTTCACGCCATTCTCCTGCTCAGCCTCCCAAGTAGCTGGGACTACAGGCACCTACCACCACGCCCAGCTAATTTTTTGTATTTTTAGAGAGACGGGGTTTCACCGTGTTAGCCAAGATGGTCTTGATCTACTGACCTCGTGATCAGCCCGCCTCAGCCTCCAAAGTGCTGGGAAAATATATATATTTTTTTAATTAAAAAAAGAGAGACCAAAATCCTTTCTACCTTGATAAAAAGTTAAAACCCAATGCCCTAAGATTGAAAAATCAAGAGATACCAGCAGAAGCTTATTACTCAAAAATATGCAGAGAAATTTCAAAAGATAAGCTAAAAGAGTTAAAGATGGAGGTTATGACGGATAAGTTCTTCATTATAAACCTTTTAATTCCATTTGACCTTTTAGATCAGCACTGTCCAACAGAAATACAATGCCAGTCACACATGTAATTTTAAGTTTTCTAGCAGTCACATTTTAGAAACTACAAAAAAACAAAAGACTTTTTAGTATAGTTTTTTAACCTAATATATCCAAAATATTATCATTTCAACAAGTGACACTGGCCACATGTGAAGTGCTCAACGGGCATAAGTGACTAGTGACCACCCTTATCAGACAGTAGTTTTAGACTTTATGCATTTAGTATTTTGAAAAGAATTATTTTTATTTTAAAAAGCAGTAGTAGCAATGAACAGCTTACCTTCTGTACCTGAGCTTTGACCACCAGTCCTGGTAGCAAGTTATTAAGGTTCCAGCTCTGGTCTTCAGTAGCAATGGCAGTAGAAACCTCTGAGTGACCAGTAGACAGACTAACAACTCCTCCGTTGCCTTTCACCTTTTCAACGATGCAGTTCAGGTACTGACCCACCTTTAGTTTAGCACCTGTAAGCCCAGACCCAGACCCCAAAAGGAAAAATGTCTCTATGAGAAGGACTTTTAACGTGGGCCCAAGTAATACTTGAAAAGACCCATGGCCTACCTGCCCAGTTACCATCAATTACTCCCCACATTCCCAATCTCTAAGGGGCCAACTACAAGAAGGAAACAAAGTTATCCTAATTGATCTGGAATTCAATTACCACACAAAAATACACAAGCCAGGAGACTGCTGGTTCAGAAGCCATGGGGGCCCAAATTGCAGTGGAATCTTCCAGGTTAGAAAAACTGACACTGTTCCATCAGATCTTAGTGAGACCCTGCCACTCGCTGGCCCTTCATACATCTTTCCTTTCCTATTAACTAGGATTAAGTGCTGGTTTTACCAAAGCCACAGCACCTTCAGGGTCACCATTCTGTCATGTTTCTCATCAAAATGGCACTTAAATATAATCCCCACATGTACCACCTCACCACCATGTACTGGCCCCTTTTCTTGCCCTCACCTTTGTTCTTCTGTCTGATGTACTCCTGGGCTTTCAGCAGTGGCAGAAAAGCTCTGGTCCCATCAACACCAATGTCCACTAGGTAGCCATGGTCTTCCAGGCTGGATACGGTACCTGTAAGTAGCTGGGGAAGAGAAAGTAGTCCCAAAAGTTCCAATTCAAAGGTAATGGGACACACACAAAACACCCAAACTTGAATGTTCCTGCCACTAAGCTCACACTCTGCCACTATCCCACCCCCACATTAAACTTTAAGCCACAATCCCACTAGACGGCAGACATCAAATTCAATACTTCCAAGCTTGAAGGAGCTGAGGGTTGCCAGGCAATGAGGAATGTTTAACACAGCTGAATGATGGAACGATATAGAAGAGCCTCTTGCCTCGAGTGGTTTCAAAAGATAGCAGACTTTTCGGCCGGGCACGGTGGCTCACGCCTGTAATCCCAGCATTTTGGAAGGCCGAGGCAGGCAGATCACTTAAGGTCAGGAGTTTGAGACCAGCCTGGCCAACATGGTGAAATCCCGTCTCTATTAAAAATACAAAAATTAGCCAGGCATGGCACCTGTAATCCCTGCCTCAGGAGGTTGAGGCAGAAGAATTGCTTAAACTCAGGAGGCAGAGGTTGCAGTGAGAAGAGATCATGCCACTGCACTCCAGCCTGGGCAACAGAGTAAGACTGTCTTTAAAAAAAAAAGATAGCAGATTTTTACATTATGCAAACAGAAATGAACTGCTAGACCCTGCAAGGGCACTCCCAGAGCCAGGACTACGGACAGAATCCAGTACTACCCTTCTAACTGTCATAGTATGTCTTTTCTGAGCACCTCCAAGACATTAAAAAAATACTGCTAGCAGGGCGTGGTGGCTCATGCCTGTAATCCCAGCGCTTTGGGAGGCCGAGGCAGGTGGATCACCTGAGGTCAGGAGTTCGAAACCAGTCTGGACAACATGGTGAAACCCCGTCTCTCCTAAAAATAAAAAAATTAGCCGGGCATGGTGGTATGCACCTGTAATCCCAGCTACTGGAGAGGCTGAGGCAGAAGAACTGCTTGAACCCAGGAGGTGGAGGTTGCAGTGAGCCAGGATCACTGCACTCCAGCCTGGGCAACAAAGCAAGACTCCATCTCAAAAACAAAAATACTGCCAATCTCCTTCATGTTACATGGGAAGCAGTGTGGCTCTGAAACTTACTAGCTATCTGGTCTTTGGTAAGTCGCTTAAACCTTTCTGAGTCCATTTTTTCAAATGTATAAGGAATAATATCAATCTGCCTCACAGGGTTGCTGTGAGAATTTCATCAAAGTGCCCAAAACGTCACCTGTCATATAGTAGGCTCTTGACATTTTTCAATTTCCTGCAATTTAACTTACTGTTATTCCTTTTTTTTTTTTTTTTTTTTGAGATGGAGTCTCGCTCTGTTACCCAGGCTAGAGTGCAATGGCACGATCTTGGCTCACTGCAACCTCCGCCTCTTGGGTTCAAGTGATTCTCCTGCCTCAACCTCCTGAGTAGCTGGGATTACAGGCGCCCGCCACAATGCCCAGCTAATTTTTATATTTCTAGTAGAGACAGGGTTTCACCATGTTGGTCAGGCTGGTGTCAAACTCCTGACCTTGTGATCCACCTGCCTTGGCCTCCCAAAGTGCTGGGATTACAGGCGTGAGCCACCACACCCGGCCGCTTTTTATTCCCTTTTTATCCAACTAAATCCTACCAAACTTTCTAGGCCTTTCCTAAATCCTACTGCTTCTAACCAACATTGCAAAGATCATATTGATCTCCATCCTCTTAATTACAAGAGCACTTATATTATCTATATGAGTGTAAATTTACTCTTTTGTACCTACTAGACTTGCAGGCTCTGAGCCAGGACTAACATCTCCTGAATCTCCACAGGACTGAACACAAAGTAGTGAGATATCCAATACAGCTGATAGACTAACTTAGCTGACTAGCCTGTCACCTGCTTTCAGAGAGCAGCTTTCAAGCATTCTACACAAATGCCAGAAGCCTTTGTAAAAGACCAAATCTGTGAGGAAATTTCAGTAAGTAAGGCACTATGAGGAACTCCTTCTCACCATCACCAAGTCCCCTGCTAAGGCTTCCCGGAGGCATTTTTCTTTGCCACCAGTGAAATTTGGACTTGCTTAGCAGGGCACGGTGGCTCACGCCTGTAATTCCAGCACTTTGGGAGGCCAAGGCAGGCAGATCACCTGACGTCGGGAGTTCGAGACCAGCCTGACCAACATGGAGAAACCCAGTCTCTACTAAAAATATAAAATTACCTGGGCTTGGTGATGCATGCCTGTAACCCCAGCTACTCAGGAGACTGAGGCAGGGGAATTGCTTGAACCCAGGAGGTGGAGGCTGTGCTGAGCCGAGATCACACCATTGCTCTCTAGCCTGGGCAACAACAGCAAAACTCCGACTCAAAAAAAAAAAAATAAATTTGGACTTGCTTTCTCTTTTCTCTTCTCCAATGTAATGATTAGGTTCAAGTCTTCAATGTCCATTAAGTACCCAAAGAACCCAAGAGACCTTCCTTCTAGAAAAAGAACCACTCCTATGTGTAACAGTTGAGCTGAAAGTAAAAGGTTGCCTAGACCACGCTCCCTCGGAGGCAGGGAGAAGGCACATTGCCACTCTTCCTCCCCGACCCTAGATACCTACCATGCCAGGCTTCAGGGCCTCAGCACTCAGCACTCTGTTGACATTTTTGGGGTTCAGAGACAGCTTGACACTCTTCTTGCCCCTGTCTGTGATGCCCAGACTGCTCACCACACATCTTACCAGCATTCCAGGTGAGAAAAGTTCAGGTAAGTGAAGTAGGTCCTGCATAACACAAATGAGAAAGACCTGATACACACCCTTCTCCTGAACCAAAAATCCATTACCCAGCTTTGGCTCAGTGACTTCTCATACTCAGACCCCAAAGAACCCAAAAGGTGAGTGAGGAATAACCCCCCATCCACAAAGGAAGTTGGGTCTGTGGCCTAGCCAGTCTTGAATTTCAGCATAAGGCCTTCAAATATTTCCACATAACTGGCATGTAAAATGACTTGTCAAAAGAGTTGTCTACACTTTCTGCCTCTACTTCATCTCTTACTCACTCTTCGGCTCACTGCAATCTGCTTTCCACCCCTCTCACTCCACCACTTTATCTCCCCACAGAATCACCAATGAGTTCCATATTGTTAAATCCAGTGGTCAGTTTTGCAGTCTCTTACATGACCATTAAAAAGCACTTGAGGGTTGGGTGTCGTGGCTCATGCCTGTAATCCCAGCACTTTGGGAAGCTGAGGCAGGCAGATCACCTGAGGTCAGGAGTTTGAGACCAGCCTGGCCAACATGGTAAAACCCTGTCTCTACTAAAAATACAAAAATTAGCTGGGTGTGGTGACATTTGCCTGTAATCCCAGCTACTCAGGAGGCTGAGCCAGGAGAATTGCTTGAACCTGGGAGCTGGAGGTTGCAGTGAGCTGAGATCATGCCACTGCACTCCAGCCTGGGTGAAAGAATGAGACTCCATCTCAAAAACAAACAAACAAACAAACAAAAAACAAAACAAAAAAACATAGGTCAGGCATGATGGCTCACACCTATAATCCCAACACTCTGGGAGGCTGAGGCGGGTGGATCATCTGAGGTCAGGAGACCAGCCTGGCCAACATGGTGAAACCCTGTCTCTACTGAAAATATAGAAATTAGCTGGGTGTGGTGGCGGGCACCTGTAATCCCAGCTACTGGGGAGGCTGAGGCAGGAGAATCGCTTGAACCCAGGAGATGAAGGTTTCAGTGAGCTGAGATCATGCCACTGTACTCCAACCTGGGCAACAGAGTGAGACTCTGTCTCAAAAACTGAAAAATCATGATCATCTCTCCCAATCCAGGTCCCCTTCAGGGTTTCCTATCTCAGGATGTCATGACCAAGCATCAACTCATGCACAACAGAAACCCAGAACTCAGCCCTGACACCTCTATCTGCCCCACCACCCATATTGAATTTATCACCAAGCAATGACTTTGCCTCCTCAGTCCTCAGGAAATCCTGAACCCAGGTCACCATCAATCTCAGGACGTGAACCACTACAAGAGCCTCCTAACTTGTCTCTAAGCAACTTCTCATGCCTCTTCAATCTACATGCTATGCTGTTCCCCAATGAGAACATTTCAAGGACTTCCCATTGATTCTAGAATTTAAAAACAATTCTTAAAATGGTCTACAAGGCTGCATATGCCCTGGCCCCCATTCAGGCTCTTCTGCCCATCTCACATCACACTCTCTCTTGCTCTCCTTACCTAGCCATACTAGCCTTCTCTCTGTTATATATCACATTGCTTCTGCCTGAACGCCTTTCCTTCTTTATCTAGGGAACCCTAATTCTTTAGATCTCAGCTTAAGCATCCCTTCCCCAACAAAGTTTTCCAGGCTCCCAGACTTAGTCAAAAATTCCTTTATGATAAACTCTCATGGGACCTTGCACCTTCCCTTCTTAGCACCTGGCAAAGTTGTAATTTTAAATCTATTTGTGTTCCACTTATTTTCAATAACAGGCTTCATTCGGATTTCCCTTACCTTCAGAGGTTGTTCTTGTGTCACCTGCTCATTCAGCTTTTTGGTATAGGCATCACAGATTTCAGTGACTTGCACAAACCCCTTGAGGCCATTGGGGAGACTAATCACCAGTTCCAGTTCATTCACCTCTTTCACGCAACCCAAAATCCGCATTCCCTCACACAGGGACTAGAAGAGAAAAAGTGAAATGTGTACAATAAGGACAGGAACAACAATAGGGAAGGTTGGAAGGTCTGGCTTCTAGTCTCAATTTAAAAGCTATAAGGCCGAGCACAGTGGCTTACGCCTATAATTCCAATACTTTGGGTGGCCAAGGCAGGAGGACTGCCTGAGCTCAGGAGTTCGAGACCAGCCTGGGCAACATAGTTTCTACAAAAAAAAAGATTAGCCAGGCATAGTGGTACACGCCTGTAGTCGCAGGTACTCTGAGGTGAGTGGATCGCTTGAGCTAGGAGGTTGAGTCTGCAGTGAGCCGTGATCACACTGCTGTACTCCAGCCGTGGCAACAAAGTGACACCCTATCTCAAAAAATAAAGATAAAAAATAGGCCGGGTACAGTGGCTCACGCCTGTAATCCCAGCACTTTGGGAGGCCTAGGCGGGTGGATCACCTGAGGTCAGGAGTTTGAGAGCAGCCTGGCCAACATGGCAAAACCTCGTCTCTACTAAAAATACAAAAATTAGCCGGGCATGGTAGCAGGTGCCTGTAATTCCAGCTACTCGGGAGGCTGAGGCAAGATAATCACTTGAACCTGGGAGGTGGAGGTTGCAATGAACTGAGATCATGCCACTGCACTCCAGCCTGTGCAACAAGAGTGAAACTCTGTCTCGAAAATAAAAAAACAAAAATAAATAAAAAATAAAAACCTACAGGAATTTTATAAATGAAAAGAAATACACATGTGTACATATCAGTGAACTTCTCAAATATCTGACTGAGCACTGTAAAAGGTCTAGATTATACAACAGTGTTAACAGCACTGGGATACTGGAGGACACCTTTGCCTTTTACATTATTCTGAGCAACCCAAACTCAAATGCCTGGCAGACAACACAATGAAGGAAGCCAGCTAGAGGAGACAATGGCAGTCTGGAGTGACCATGCCAGGTCTAAAGGGCACAACCACTACTCAGCTCCTTGTCATTACAAACATGAGGGAATACGGGCCTTGTGCTGTCAGTACTTTCAAATTTTTACAAGAAGCCAGAAATCACATTTTCATGTAAAAACAATTTTTAGTTTTCGGCCAGGTGCCGCAGCTCACGCCTGTAATCCCAGAATCCCAGCACTTTGGGAGGCGGAGGTGGGCGGATTACGAGGTCAGGAGATTGAGACCATCCTGGCTAACATGGTGAAGCCCCATCTCTACCAAAAATACAAAAACTCAGCCAGGCGTGGTGGCGGGCACCTGTAGTCCCAGCTACTCGGGAGGCTAAGGCAGGAGAATGACGAGAACCCGGGAGGCGGAGCTTGCAGTAAGCAGAGCAGAGATGGCGCCACTGCACTCCAGCCTGGGCGATTGTGCGAGACTCTGTCTCAAAAAAAAAAAAAAAATTTTTAGTTTTCTAATGTTGGCACCAAGTCTAACAATTTTTTTTATCATATAGAACAAAATATTGACTTTGAATCTAGCCAAATCTGAATGTTCCCCTTCAAAGTTATTTAACTTTTCTTTTTTTACAACTAACATATATTGGTGTTATCATCTAAAAATGTAAGGAAGTCTGGCTGCGGTGGCTCACGCCTGTAATTCCAGCACTTTGGGAGGCCGAGGCGGGCAGATCACGAGGTCAGGAGTTCCAGACCAGCCTGATCAACATGGTGAAACCCGTCTCTATTAAAAATACAAAAATTAGCCAGGCGTGGTGGAACACCTATAATCCCAGCTACTCAGGAGGCTGAGGCAGGAGAATCACTTGAACCCAGGAGGCAGAGGTTGCAGTGAGCCGAGATCACACCACTGCACTCCAGCCTGGGCAACAGAGTGAGATTCCGTCTCAAAATAAATAAATTAATTAATTAAATAAAATAATTTAAAAATTAAAAAATAAAAAATAAAAATGTAAGGAACACAGTCAGACCACTTCAATTCTTGGAAATGGGTTTCACATCTATGAAATGAATGGGGAAGATTAGAATGACTGCTAAAGCTACTGTCCGTTCTAACCTCTGAATATATCAGAACTCGAGTCCTGTGAGGACACAAACAAGCCCGCGGCAGCTTTAAAGGAAAAAAAGGGGGCAGGCACGGTGGGTAGCTCACGTCTATAATCCCAACACTTTGGGAGGCTGAGGCAGGAAGACTGCTTGAGCACAGGAGTTCGAGACCAACCTGGGCAAAAGAGCAAGATCCAAGCCCTACAAAAGATTTAAAAATTAGCTGGGCATGGTGACACACACCTTTAGTAGTCCCAGTTGCTCAGGAGAAGCTGAGGCAGGAAGATTGCTTGAGCCCAGGAGTTCAAGGCTAAAGTGAGCTATGATCATGCCACTGCATTCCAGCCCGAGCAACAGAGTCAGGCCTGTCTCTGGAAAATAATAAATAAATACAAAGAAAAAAAAAAGATTCCTGGCATCGGTTAGCAACAGAAGGAAATCATCCTCACTCCTTAGCATATGTTGCAAGAATCTCTATACACACACACATGAAATATATTAAGGGGAAAATGGAATTAAGGGAAAAAAGAAGGAAAGAAGAAAGAAAGAACACACACAAACTTAAGCAACCAAGGTCAATTGTTTAAATGAAAACCAACTTTAACAAACCTCAACACTAAGGATTTCAAACTTCTCTCTTGCGGACTTGATGCTTTCTCTCTTTTCGATTTTCAACTTTTTTGTTTTTGCTGGCCCCTTCTGGCTCTTTTTTCTTTTGGTGGATCCCTCTTCAGTAGAAATCTAGAAGCAGGTAGGGGGAACCCACAAAGACTCAAAAGAATAAGAAGCAATCTGACTTTTCCCTTCTATTTCAGGTCATCACTCACCTTGCTTTGTTACTCCTTCACCCTACCCCATCCCACTCCCAATTGTTCCTTTAATTCTTGCTTAAAAAAAAGGGGTGGGGGGGCTGCCAATGCTCCCTCTGCCCAAGGTCTGAGAAGCCTCCTTCATGTTCCCAAAGTCTCTTCTCTCTTGTGCTCTTCCTCTTGACTGGGATGAACACTGGGGTTCCCCAGTTTGAGAAGCAATGTAGAATAGTGCATGAAAATGGACACCAGAGTTACACAGACCGAAGTTAAATTTTCATCTTTTCCACCATAACAAGCTATGTGGTTTCAGCTAAATTATATAAAGTCTAGGCACAGTGGCTCATGCCTGTAATCCCAGCAGTTTGGGAGGCCAAGGCGGGCAGATCACTTGAGATTAGGAGTTCAAGACCAGCCTGGCCAACAGGCTGTATTTTTTTTCCACTAAAAATACAAAAAAATTTAGCCAAGCATGGCAGCACACACCTATAGTCCCAGGTACTTGGGAGGCTGATACACGAGAATCGCTTGAACCAGGAAGTGGAGGTTGCAGTGAGCTGAGATCACAACACCACACTCCAGCCTGGGCGACAGAACAAGACACTGTTCCTCATCATGGAATTGCAATCACTGCTTCATAGTACAGTTGAAAAGATTACATAATATAGACCTAAAGCCACACACTCAAATGTTAGTTCCCTTTCCCCAAGCATTTGGAGCACAGCCTAGTCTAGGTGAAACTGTGAAGTCTAATGCAAATTCTGACCATTACATATGGCAAGGAATCCCTGTAAAAATGCAATGATCAGTCAGGCACGGTGGAACATGCCTGTTGTTCCAGCTACTCAGCAGGCTAAGGAGGGAGGATCGACTGAGCCCAGGAGTTTAAGTCCAGCCTGGGTAACAGAGTGAAACATCATCTCTCCCCACCTCTTGAAAAAACAACAACAAAAACATCAGCTGGGTGCAGTGGCTCACACCTGCCATCCCAGCACTTTGGGAAGTCAAGGTGGGCAGATCATCTGAGGTCAGGAGTCTCAGACCAGCCTGGCCAACATGGTGAAACCCCATCTCTAACAAAAATACAAAAATTAGTCAGGTATGGTAGCAGGCACCTGTAATCCCAGCTACCCATGTCACTGCACTTCAGCCTGGGCAACAGAGTAAGACTCCGTCTCAAAAAAAAAAAAAAAATGCTTCCTCTCCATCCTTAATCAACATGGCACACGGCAAAGAGTGTCTAAGAACAAGGAACAGCACTTTATTTATTTTGTTTGTGTGTTTTTTGAGACAGAGTCTCACTCTGTTGCCCAGGCAGGAGAGCAGTGGCACAATATTGGGTCACTGCAACCTCCGCCTTCTTGGTTCAAGCAATTCTCATGCCTCAGCCTCCCAAGTAACTAGGACTACAGGTGTACCACCATGTCCAGCTAGTTTTGGTATTAGTATAGACGGGGTTTCACCATGTTGGCCAGGCTGGTCTTGAATTCCTAGCCTCAAGTGATCCGCCTGCCTCGGCTTTCCAAACTGCTGGGATTACAGGCATAGGCCACTATGCCCAGCTAACAACAATACTTTAATACTAAATGCCAAGCTTCAAAAGATCCAGCCTTGTGGTGGTATGGCCTCTCTAAATGAGTTAAATTTATAGAAGTAGACTTCAACGCAAAAAAAAATCTGGAAAAATAACACATTCTCAAATAAGGCTCATTTTTCACAAGACACTAGAGTAAAAGTTTCCAGTGAGTGTCACCAAACAAACATACTACTTACATCAAATAAGTTGTCTTGTTCAACTGACTGCTGGAAAGCTTTCTCTGGTTTGTGGATCTTTCTTGTACCTCCTCGGGGGAAGCTTTCTTCCAGGTTTGCCATGTTTGGATCTCCTAAAAACAATGCAAAGGATAATGGTCACATGTTGCCTTGGTAGCAGATTTCAGAAAGATGTGATCAATGGGCAAGAGACAGAACGTTCCAGCAATATGCTAGACAACATTCAGGACTACAACATAGATGGTTTAGATGTCAGGCCTGGAATAATCCATACTTCATCTTTCCAAAGGTCTCTGCTTCAAAATCACAAGTCCACCCATCTTCTTCCAGAAAAAGAAGTTATAGATTCAATGTAGTAAATACTCACTAAGCAGCTACAGTTAAGTCAGAGATACACTGTAGCTCTATAGATGCATATATAATCCTCTGCCTTCAAAGAATATGCACACTTTTTGGAAGATAAACAATTATGCAAGTAACTTAAAATGCAAATCAGATTATAAATGATCACAAAGATGTAGGAAGGGATAAGGCAATGTAGGAAGGGATAAGCAAAGGAGGCAAGCTTCATAAAGAAGATCTTTTTTAGCTGAAGGGTAAAAGATGAACAGAAGCTTGACAGGTAGAAAGGGAATGTGAGAAAAGACATGGATGGGAAAAGCCTATTACTTCAATAAACACCAGCAATTTGCCTATCAAACAACTGCTCAAAGGCTTGCTGTTGTCTCTGAAGTATTCAACTAGACCACTGGGAGATTAAAGGATAAAAATTGAAGTTAAATTTTAAAGGAGGCCGGGCACCATGGCTCACACCTGTAATGCCAGCACTTCGGGAGCCCGAGGCGGGGGGATCATCTGAGGTCAGGAGTTCGAGACCAGCATAGTCAACATGGCGAAACCCTGTCTCTACCAAAAATGCAAAAATTAGCTGGGCGTGGTGGCATGCGCCTAGTCCCAGCTACTCGGGAGGCTGAAGCAGGAGAACTGCTTGAGGCCGGGAGGCAGAGGTTGCAGTGAGCTGAGATCATGCTACTGCACTCCAACCTGGGGGACAAAGTGAGACTCTGTCTCAAAAAAGTAAAGGAGAAGTTGGGCTTTTTTGTGCAAGACCTTGAATTAGATATGGGTAGTTTGCTTTGGCAAGTCAGAGACTTAAGCAGGGAAAGCGAGACAACAGTAAGCAAGAAAAATATACTGCAGGCTATAGATTGGACATGAAGAGAGACAGTACTGAAGGCAAGTAAATTCGGTAGAAGGATTCAAATGCACTGTTTCCTGTTATCTCAGTGATAGAAAAAAAAAAAAAAGGATTCAAATGCAGTACAGCAGAGAAACCATGAGAACCAGAACTGGGTATAAGTGAAAACAGAAGACAGGAGAAGTTAGTTCTGACAGACACTTGGCAATAAGACTCTAGAAGGGCTTTAGACTAGAGAAGTGATGACAGGGTGGGGCCAAGGATATGGAATCAGGGATGAGTATATGACTCAAAGAAACAGGAAAGTTCGGGGGGTCTAGTTTGCTGATAATTTCACCCTTAATTTCCTTTCAAACAAGGGGAAACTGAGGCTCCGAAAAGTAAGGCGATCCAGGGGCACAGAAGATACTTAGGCTACTTTCCGAACACAAAGCCTGGGGTTACAGGGGCTGCTAGAAGAGAGCCGGCTTCGAAGCGGGACTAAGGTGGCCGAACCACACTCATCTAGCGTGTGCCTGGCAGGGAACCAGGCCTGGGACAGACCTGACAGCCATGAGGTTTCCTCCTTTTTCGCCTCTGCCTTTACTCACCAGCGCCGCGGCGTCAGCACCCAGGTTCCACTGAGCTCGCGCCGCTGTACTCACACACGCGGAGACCAGGATACCCACAGTCCAGTGCAATTCTTCCGGAAGTGTAGGCGGGCTCAACACCCTACTTCCGTTGCTGTGTTGCGGAGGTGACCTAGAGACAGGAATTGGAAGGGCGGGACTTGGAGCCATAGCCAGTCGTCGCATTAGGCCGAATCGCGGGGGCCGGCTAAACGCGTGCAGGGGAGGTGGTTTCTTCCGGCCGAGCAGAGAGGTGGTTACGTTTGTTGAAGGACACCAGCTGCGGAATTTGCGGCTTTGGCAGGTGGGTGAAGAGGGGAGGCCGGGCTTGGACCTCGCGCCTGCACGTTGCGGGACCGCCCGCCGTTTCTGGCCGAGGAACAACTCGAGGTCTTAGCTTTGGAAGAGAGAAACGGTGGGGCATGGAAAAGGAGCTAGAAAAAACGAGGGGCGCAAGGGGGCGGCCAGCGGGTGAGAAGCCTCGAGGTGAGGCGGATAGGTGCGTCGAAGGGCTCCCACAGTTTCCGAAGACCCTTAGATTGCATTCGCCAGTGGAGAAAAATGAGGCCCTCCGCGAAGCGTCCCCCGAGGTCACCCAGTGACGTAATATTGAACGAGGACTAGGGCTTCTGATCCCCATCACCGGCAGAATTAACCTCTTTTCTTCTGTATGTCCATAGCTGTTTGTTCCCACCGAGCTGTGCTTAGGAAGCTGGCCAGCCGGGCCTCCTTTAGGTGCGCTGCAGCCTTTTTCAAAGCGAGTGAATGTGGTCCGGCCCCTACAGTTCGCCAGGCCCGCTGTAAAAGGATTAGATTTCAGTCTGTAGACGATCAGCGGGAAGGCCTTTCCTAGAAGGTAGCCAGAACAGAGAGCTGTAAACTCCTTGAGTGCAAGAGGGTGCTTCTGTTACCTGAGTGGTTCTCACTCATCTTTGCCTTCCTTACCTCGTGATCTCACCATTCCAGGTAGGTGTTAGGTTAGAAAGGAAAATAGCAATATCGAGGAACAGAGAAAGTAACAAGAGCTACTGGTCACTTTGGACCTTTAATAAAGTGACCATCTCACAGGTGGAGAGAGGCACGGAAGGATTAGTTACATTTAAGAGCAGTTAGTGGCCGGGCGCGGTGGCTCACGCCTGTAATCCCAACACTTTGGGAGGCCGAGGCGGGTAGATCACCTGAGGTCCAGAGTTCGAGACCAGCCTGAGTAATATGGTGAAACCCCGTCCCTACCAACAATACAAAAATTAGCCGGGCGTGGTGGCACTCGCCTGTAGTTCCAGCTACTCGGGAGGCTGAGGCAGGAGAATCGCTTGACCCCGGGAAGCGGAGATTGCAGTGAGCCGAGATTGCGCCACTGCACTCCAGCCTGGACGACAGAGCGAGACCTTGTCTCAAGAAGGGCAGTTAGCAGCTTAATTAAAACATACCACCATTTAACAACATTAAATCACAACTAGGAGTCTTACAAAGGGCACTGTAAGCACAAGGGTTCCTTTATCTTTGCCCTAAAGTAACCTGCAGCGTGCCGAACAGTGCAGAACCAAATTTTTCGACCTTACTCCATTATCTCACCAGCAACAATCCCGTTCCCCATTTGGCCCTCCATTTGAGCCTCTCAAGAGTCCTCCTCCTTTAAGACCCAGACTAACTTGATTGATTTCAGTTCTTGAACCATGCACTTCCCTGCAGTCAGAATTAGTCTTCTGTGGGATATCACAAAACATCAGCCTTCCTCCCATATTGTGTGTAAATTAAAGGGAAATTTAAAGCGCAGTAGTATTGTTGGGCATATCCTCCTAAAAAGTTTAGTTAGATGTAATGTAGTGGAGGTTTTCAGTTAATGGTCAAAGTTAATCCCTTATTTTCCGTAGCGTTTCTCCTAAAAACCTACTTCACATCCTAAGAAGTGAATCCAAAAATGTATCATGAAATGAATGGAGCGGGAGAGTGGCGGGGGGGGGGGGCGGGGGGGAGATATGTCTTTAGTAAGTTTAGTAAGGTGGAACAGTTGATAGCTACATTATAAAGTTGCTTTTATCGCTTCTGTTGGCTAAGATCAAGTGTATAAAGTTACTTTTAATGGAGATTTTCCTACTTGGGCTAGACTGGCCAAGGTCTCTGAGGAGGCCTAAGGAAGTTTGGATTTCCTTCATTGCTCCAAGAACCTTCTTGAAACTTGAAAATTAAGGTCATTTTTCTCAAATTTTCACTGCCAATTCTTTACACAAGAATGCCTCTGAAAGCCTTTGAATGGGGGAGTTCCAGTTTCCATAGCAATGACTCCCTGACAGATATCTCCCTCTTCTATTTCATCAAGACCCAGCTGATTCACTGTCACTGCCTACCAATCTCGACCGGACCTCGACCGGCTCGTCTGTGTTGCCAATCGACTCGGCGTGGCGTCGGTCGTGGTAGATAGGCGGTCATGCATACGAATTTTCAGCTCTTGTTCTGGTGACCTTTTGAATATGTCTTGTCTATAAAAGAAATTCATGCCTTTGTAAAATACACAGGTACTATAGATTAAGCCGCCGTTGCTATATATTCTTCCAGAGTTTTTTCTAATACACTTACTATTTTTCTATTTCATTTGCTGCAGTATTTTTCAAATTTTAGCATGCTTTAGAATTATCTAGAAGCCTTATTAAAATAGATTCCTGGACCCAGAGTTTCTGATTCAATAGGTAGGGCCTAAGAATTTGCACTAACAAGTTTCCAGTGATGCTGATGCTGCTGGTCTAGGGACAAGACTCAAAGAACCATTGACGTGCTTTATAAAATCCAGAAATAAGATTTTTTCTTACAAAATTTAACGTTACTTGGGACATCTTCCCATGTCAGTACACAAAGATCTGTGCATATTGTGTGTCGTTTAATGGAAACCATCATTTTTTAATCAGTCTTCTATAGATGGACTTTTAAGATTTTCATAAACAGTATTTCATTGACCATCTTGGAACCACACAATGTGTTTCCACTTTGTAATATTTCAATAAGGGTAAATTCTTGGAGAAAAAAAACCAGCTAGATGAAAGGGTATACTCATTTTATAATTCGATAGATACTGCCAAATTGCACTTTCTGAAGGTTGTACCACTTTATTTTTTATTTTTTTTTTATTTTTTTTTTGAGACGGCGTCTCGCTCTATCACCCAGGCTGGAGTGCAGTGGCGCAATTTAGGCTCACTGCAAGCTCCGCCTCCCCGGTTCATGCCATTCTCATGCCTCAGCCTCCCGAGTAGCTGGGACTACAGGTGCCCGCCACCATGCCCGGCTAATTTTTTGTATTTTTAGTAGAGATGGGGTTTCACCGTGTTAGCCAGGATGGTCTCAATCTCCTGACCTCGTATCCACCCACCTTGGCCTCCCGAAGTGCTGGGATTACAGGCGTGAGCCACCATGCCAGGCTGTTTTTACCAGTTTATACTCCAAGCAACAGAGAGAGAATTCTTGTTTTCTCACGTACTTAATACTGCTAATTACCATAATTTTATTTTTGCTTGTTTGATGATTAAATATTGATCTGATTTTACATTTCTTTGACTAATAGGTTGGTTATCCTTTTATGTTTTGTCTTTTTGTTTTTGGCTTTTTTTCTTATATTTTCCCTTCCCTGAGATGACTTAAATATTTCCCAATGTTTTCTTCCAGGACTTTTTGGTTTCACTATTTACATTTAAATCTTTTATCTATTTTGGTGGTGGTGCAAGGATTCCAGCTTCCTTACTACCACCAGTAGCTATTATTAACTCCATTTAGTAAATTATCCCTTCTCCCTTCTCCCATGGAGGTCCTAAATTACTTATAACAAGAAAAATTGTAAAAGTAGGGGTTGTAATTGAGCTGTTCAGTTGATGGTCGCCCATTGAGAATGTTTGAAAAATACCAGCTCCAATTTTCGAGTAGCCTTAAAATGGATTAATTCAATGGACCATGGTGTGATGGAGCCAGGAATGAAAATATTAAGCTGTATTGGGTCAGAGAATGAACTTAGCAGGAGCTATTGTGTGATTTGATGTATTCTGACGTGTTCATGAAATAGCAATCAAGGTAAAATCCTACTTCCAAAAGTTTTTCTTACCAGGAAGGCTTTTTCCACCATCTTTGCTACTGCTGTGTGGGGTGAGATATAGATAAAAATTTACAGTATTTATAGGCAGTGACCTCGAGTTTTTAGACTAAAACAAGACAAAATTTATTTACTTTTCAATTACATCCAAACCAACTTATTGTTGCTTTCTTTCTTTTAAAAGATTGAAATCATGGCAGGTCCAGAAAATGATGCGCAATACCAGTTCACTGGTATTAAAAAATATTTCAACTCTTATACTCTCACGGGTAGAATGAACGTAAGTATTGATAACTTTAAGCAGTTATATTTTAAAATAATATAGATGGAACAAGAAGTCTTGTTTACTTTTTTCTTTCTTTCTCAGTGTGTACTGGCCACATATGGAAGCATTGCTTTGATTGTCTTATATTTCAAGTTAAGGTCCAAAAAAACTCCAGCTGTGAAAGCAACATAAATGGTAAGAAGTTGACATTTAAACCTTTATAACTTAGCCATTTTGATGTTAGGATTTTTCCCTAACATTTACTATAAAAATAAACCACTGTGATTTTGCAAAATTTATAGCATACAAGAAAAAAAATAGAGGCCTAGTATAGTGGCTCATACCTGTAATCCCAGCACTTTGGCAGGCCAAGGCAGGCAGATGACTTGAGCCCAGGAGTTCAAGACCAGCCTGGGCAACATGATGAAACCCAATCTCTACCAAAAAACAAAAATTAGCCAGGGTGGGAGAACTGCTTAAGTCCAGGAGGCAAAGGTTGCAGTGAGCCGAGATCATGCCACTGCATTCCAGCTTGGGCGAAAGAGCAAAACCCTGTCTCAAAAAAAAGAAAAAGAGGCTGGGTGCAGAGGCTTGTGCCTGTAATCCCAGCATAATGGGAGGCCGAGGCGGGCAGATCACCTGAGGTCAGGAGTTTGAGACCAGCCTGGCCAACATGGTGAAACCCCACCTCTACTAAAAATAAAAAAATTAGCCGGGTGTGGTGGCAGGCGCCTATAATCCCAGCTACTCGGGAGACTGAGGCAGGAGAATAGCTTGAGGCGAAGAGGCAGAAGTTGCAGTGAACTGAGATCACGCTATTGCACTCCAGCCTGGGGGACAAGAGCTAGACTTCGTCTCAAAAAAAAAAAAAA
>NW_026652278.1:30192625-30219536 GCF_009828535.3 Hylobates moloch
AAAAAAAAAAAAAAAAGAATTAGTAATACTACAATGAATGCTTTTGAGCATGAAGCCTTGTCTGTATCTAGGACTGTAGTCTTAGGCAAAAGTGCTTTCCCAATTATGGGGTACCCAGCTTTGTAAATGGGTGTGTCTTTTGCCCAGCCAATGTGAAAGGTAAGTTTCTGGTTTTTGCTAATTTGATGAGTAAAGAAAATTGTGTCTCTTGCTTTTTGAAGGACATGTTTTTCTGTGTGTTTACTATTTGCATTTTTCTTGAAAATACAATTCATCCTATACATGTTTTTATTTATCAGTTGGGTGACTTGGAATCTCTTTATGTAATCATTAACCAACCTTTTATATCAGTTGCAAATACTTCTTTTTCTAGTTTGTTTCCAATTTTTATGTAATTCTATCTTTTCCTTAAATCCCCATAGGTTTTATTTTCTTCTTCTAATCCTCCAACCCCCATTTGCCCATCCTTTAAATGAGTAAATATCTGTTGTGTTGGCAATGGGTGATATGTGGAAAGCCCAAATGCCAGATCTTCATCTGCTGTAGCTCTCATTCACAGACTTTTTTTATTTTTTTTATTTTATTTTTTTTTTTGAGATGGAGTTTCACTCCTGTTGCCCAGGCTGGAGTGCAATGGCATGATCTTGGCTCACTGCAACCTCTGCCTCCCGGCTCAAACGACTCTCCTGCCTCAGGCTCCCAAGTAGCTGGGATTACAGACGCACACCACCACGCATGGCTAATTTTTTGTATTTTTAGTAGACGGGGTTTCACCATGTTGGTCAGGCTGGTCTCAAACTCCTGACCTCAGGTGATATGCCCGCCTTGGCTTCCCAAAGTGTTGGGATTACAGGCGTGAGCCACCACGCCCAGCCCGGATATTTTTCTTTTTGAGACTCTAGCTCTGTTGCCCAGGCTGGAGTGAAGTGGTGGGATCTCGGATCACTGCAACCTCTGCTTCCCAGGCTCAAGTGACCCTCCCACCTCAGCCTCCTGAGTAGCCGGGATTTCAGGTGCATGCCACCACACCCAGCTAATTTTTCTATTTTCTTTTGGTGGACAGGGTTTTGTGATGTTGCCCAGGCTGCTGTCAAACTCCTGGGCTCAAGTGATCCACCTGCCTCAGTCTCCCAAAGTGCTGGGATTACAGGCATGAGCCACTGTGCCTGGCCTCTTCTATGCTTAAGAGCTTTTCCAATCTCAAAACAGTTGACCTTAGGGACTGCATATCCCAGAATGCAGTGATCACTGGCTTATTCCTGACAAACAGGTAGTATTTTGCCCAATTTTTTTATTAATTACCTCCTAACTTCAGGAGGGTGGTAGTATCCCCATTACAAAAATGGAGAGGCCAGGCGCAGTGGCTCACACCTGTAATCCCAGCACTTTGGGAGGCTGAGGCGGGTGGACCACCTGAGATCAGGAGTTCGAGACCAGTCTGGCCAACATGGTGAAACCCCATCTCTACTAAAAATATAAAAATTAGCCAGGCGTGGTGGCAGGCACCTGTAATCCCAGCTACTCGAGAGGCTGAGGCATGAGAATCGCTTGAACCCAGGAGGCAGAGGTTGCAGTGAGCCAAGACTGTGCTGCTACACTCCATCCTGGGGGATAGAGCGAGACTGTGTCTCCAAACAACCAAAAAAAAAAAGATGTTACTTTATATGCTAGACTTTTCCAATAGTATACCTTTAGGATCATACTAAATTGTTGGTAGCTTATTTGTTAAAGGTGGAATGTTAGGTTAAAATGTATTAATCTGAGGCCAGGCACAGTGGCTTACACCTGTAAGCACTTTGGGAGGCTGAGGTGGGTGGATCACTTGAGGTCAGCAGTTCGAGACCAGCCTGACCAACATGGTGAAACCCTGTCTCTACTAAAAAATACAAAATTAGCCGGGTGTGGTGGCACATGCCTGTAATCCCAGCTACTTGGGAGGCTGAGGCAGGAGAATCACTTGAACCCGGGAGGCGGAGGTTGCAGTGAGCCGAGATGGTGCCATTGCACTCCAGCCTGGGCAACAAGAGCGAACTCTGTCTCAAAAAAAAAAAAAAAAAAAGTATTAATCTGAGATACACTTTAATTTTTCTGGTGTTACGTCTTTGACAGTCTAATACGCATTCAGTTTCAGTGGGTTCGTGTTATCTTAGTAATTCTTGAATGTCTTAAAAGTAAAGCTGACCACATTTGTATCTAAACTGTTTGTTTGCTTTGTTTATAGGATTTTAAACTGTCTACGGTTCTTAACCTCATCTGTTAAGTTCCCATGCCTGGAGAAGCTAATGCCAACTCATCATGTGATAATTCAATTTGTACAATAAATTATGAACCTGGAAAAGCTGGTTGTCTTTATTTACAAGATATCAAAAATATAAAAACTGTACAAAATGCAACAAAGGCAAAAACTGGCAGTGACTTGGTCTAAATCTTTTAGTTTCCCAAAGCAAGGCTCAGTACTGGAGGTAAGCAACTGAAATGTCTGTCTGACTTCAAGTGTACTAGGTTGTATGTAGCTGTTTTAGCTGAAGTAGAACATGGAAGCTAAATTTCTTCACCTGGTTTATCGAGTGTTTGGGTGCACTCAAAACTCAACAGGTATATAAATCCAGATGTCAGTGGGTGGCTGTACTTCATCTAGATCTAAGAAAGGAACCCTACCTAGTTACATACATTCCACTAATCATGGGCCAAGAAAAAAAAAGTTAGTTAGTGGATCATTTAACATAGTTTTTGAGTGCCATACAGTAACTGTTTTTACAGCAGAAACATACATGCTCATAGGATTCTTCAGCTAAAATTCAAGATGATAGTATATTTCTGAATTTGAATCTTGAAGCAGGATGAATTATTGAAATCAACTTTTTTTCTAAACGTAATAAATTAAAATAGCATTTGAACAGAAAATGCATAGTTTCCACACAATCCAAAGCACCATAAATGTCCCCTCCATGATCATAATACCTCTTATTCAACTAACGGAAATTAGTCAAATGTTGTTGCTATAGAAACGTGGAACTGTCCTGTTCACATTTTCCAAGCAGCATACTTCCAGATCCATATAGACAAAAACATTCTTTGTAGCTTAAATATTAATCACTGAGGTATTTGCTTTTAGTCTCCCTTTTTAAAAACAGTAGCTTCCAAAAGGTCTTTAATACCGATGGTTTATTGTGGACTATAAGCTCCTGCAGCTAGAACCAGGTTTCTTCGAGTAAAATGAAGGTGTACAACTGGTGTTGATTTGGTCATATACGTTCCCAACAATAACTCCTGTGAATTCTCAGGTAAATTTATATGCCCAGTGGCTGTAGTAAAGTCATCGGTCTCTAAATCTTCAAAGGCTTTGATAGCATCCCATAATCGAACTGTATTATCCATTGAACCTAAGGGGAAGTCAAAGGAAACCATTAGTTGCATCCATCATATTTACACTGGGACATTTTGTCCAATATACTTTATGTATTTACTGTACATTTTGGGTGAAAAATCTAAACTTGACCAACAACTCTATTCCTTTCTAAGGAGCATTTCAAGCGGTACTTTAACCTGAGAAGTGATTGATGTAGGGTGACACTCTGGAATCAGAGCTAAAGGGAAGCAAAACCTAAAACATAAGGACTTAGTTTTGCAATCGTCAACACTGTTTCCTCTTAACATAGCATTTACCATAAAGCCATTAATAGTCATTTACCTGAAGCCAAAATTTCACCATCTCTACTAAACCTAAGTGAACAGACTGTATCAGTGTGGCCTTTTAATTCTCCAACCATCAAACCATGTCCAATATCCCAAAGAAGCACTCTGCCATCTGTTGCTCCTGTAGCCAGGAATCTCCCATTGGGAGAAAATGTCAAGGAATGAATTGGTCCCTAGAAAAGAAGTTCATAGAAAGGATCAAAGTAAAGTACGTCTAGGAAAATAAGACAAAATTTTAAAGTTTTGCAGTAAGAATGGTATCTTTAAAATTTATGTGTCACTTGTTTAAAAAATATTTTTATCTTAAAAGCAACCTTGGATGCTGGAATAGTAAGAATGTAAAATACCTTGTGTCCAGTGAAGATCCTTACACAGTTACCATTCAGGACGTCCCAGAGCCGCACAGTTCTGTCTGCAGAGCCCGTAGCAACATAATTAGAATTTGGATGGAATCTGGTACAATTCACATCAGCAAGATGGCCGGCAAATATTCTTAAAGGCTGATAGTGGTCTGTAGCCCAGAGCCTTTTATAAAGTTATTGAAAGCAAAAGATGACAATTAGTAGATAACTGTGAAATGCCAAAAATCTATATAAAATAAATACAGAAACATCCATATGAAAAGTTAGTTCCAAGTGGGCCCCCACTTACTAGTTAACTGAGGGGAAGAAGAATGAGACTCACAGTTCTGAGAGTTCATCTGGTACAATTTTTTTTTCTTAAGCTGAGGTCTTGGCCGGGCATGGTGGCTCATGCTTGTAATCATAGCACTTTGGGAGGCCAAGGCAGGTGGACCACAAGGTCAGGAGTTCGAGACTAGCCTGACATGGTGAAACCCTGTCTTTACTAAAAATACAAAAAATTAGCTGGGCGTGGTGGCGCACGCCTGTAATCCCAGCTACTCAGGAGGCTGAGGCAGGAGAACTGCTTGAACCCAGGAGGTAGAGGTTGCAGTGAGCCAAGATGGCGACACTGCACTCCAGCCTGGGAAACCGGGTGAGACTCTGTATCAAAAAAAAAGGCTGAGGTCTTTGAGGTCTTCCTCTGTTGCCCAAGCTGGATTCAAACTCTGGGTTCCAGCAATCCACCCACCTCAGCCTCCCCAGTAGCTGGGACTATAGGCATGTACCACTGTAGCCAGCCAAAACTTAAGTTCTAGAACTCCAATTCTCTGTATATTATTCTTTCTCCCCTATTCCTAGTCTAAACCACAGAAAAGTATTTTCCCCTAGTTCTGGCCACCAAATAGTTGTTTTGTTTTGAGACAGTCTCACTCTGCCATCCAGGCTGGAATGCAGTGGTGCAATCTCAGCCCACTGCAACCTCTGCCTCCTGGGTTCAAGCAATTCTGCCTCAGCCTCCTGAGTAGCTGGGACTACAAGCACGTGCCACCACACCTGACTAATTTTTGTACTTTTTTTTTTCTTCAGTAGAGACGAGGTTTCGTCATGTTGGCCAGGCTGGTCTGGAACTTCTGGCCTCAAGTTATCTGCCCTCCTCGGCCTCCCAAAGTGCTGGGATTACAGGCGTGAGCCACTGCACCTGGCCAAATAGTTTCTAACCTGAACTACCTTATCCTCAACTTCTAAGCAGATGACAGAGAATCATAAAGGTGCTCACAGTGGTATGGAAGACAAGGTTAAGCATCTGATGGGGGTGGGAGGGAGGATTGTTAATTAACTATTTTTTAAAAGCCAGGAATCATATAGATGTAATTGCAGATATAATAATACTCCTGCCCCAATTTCTTTTTTTTTTTTTTTTGAGATGAAGTCTCACTCTTGTCTCCCAGGCTGGAGTGCAATGGCGTGATCTCGGCTCACTGCAACCTCCGCCTCTCGGGTTCAAACGATTCTCCTGCCTCAGCCTCCTGAATAGCTGGGATTACAGGTGCCTACCACCACGCCAGGCTAATTTTTGTATTTTTAGTAGAGACAGGGTTTCACCATGTTGGCCAGGCTGGTCTCAAACTCTTGACTTCAGGTGATCCATCCACCTTGGCCTCCCAAAGTGCTGGGATTACAGGCGTGAGCCACTGCACCCGGCCCCAATTTCAAATAAGTTATAAATGCAAAAGCTTCTCAGAAAGTTGATCCTCAATAATGGAAGTGTAAATGGATTTGGCTGGCTGTGTAATTCCCAACAAGAAACCATTCTGTCCATTGAATAGACCCAGCCATAAGATCACAGTGTTCTTACCGAGCTACTCGGTCATGGCCCCCTGACACAAAATAATATCCATATGGAGAAAATTGTGTGTCCCACACTGGATAGTTGTGTCCTTTATATCCCACCAAACAAGTAAATGTTTGAAGGCTCCACAATCTAACAGTTCCGTCCTCTGAAGAGGAAAGCAGATAGTTCCTGAGAGAAGAGAAGGTGATATATTTGACTCCCAGAGTAACCTCTGGTCAACTGCCCAGTTTTATATACATTTGAATACATTAAATATTTTATATACATTTGAATATTTTATATACATTTGAATATATTAAATATAGCTAACATGCTACATACATCTCACTTTTAATTCATACACGCAATTCACAGTAGATATCAATTCAAAGAACTAACCAAACTAATGTTAACCCTGACACTCTACATATACCAAGCACCTACTGAATGAGGTAATATGATACAAAAACTTAGGGAAAATCACAGTTCTTTACAAGAAAAAAATACCAGGGGTAATTAACCAAGTATAGTCAAATAAGGTCAACTGAGAAAGTTTAAGAAATGTGATATGTCACTTAAAACTCAACAATTTTTGACCCTAAAATAAAGATGCTATTTTCCTATGCTGTGTAAGCTATGTTAAGAATTAAAAAGGAAATGTCGTTTGAAGAAAAAAGAAACACTACAGACAATGCTAATAATTATCTACCTTTTTCAAGGATAAACACAAAAGACTGATAGTCAGAAGGTATTAAAATTTTCACTGAAATCAGACGTTTCCCTCAAGTAAAAATGTATCATCTGGCAAAACCTTATCAAACAACAAAAAACCTAATTCTCAAAGTTTCATAATGATAAAACCTTGATGGATGGAAAGCTATTATCTTTTTTTCTTTTCTTCTTTTTTTGATATGGAGTTTTGCTCTTATCACCCAGGCTGGAGTGCAGTGGTGCAATCTTGTCTCATTGCAACCTCTGCCTCCCAGGTTCAAGTGACCTTCCTGCCTCGGCCTCCCAAGTAGCTAGGATTACAGGTGGGCGCCACCACACCCTGCTAATTTTTGTACTTTTAGTGGAGACGGGATTTCCCATGTTGGCCAGGCTGGTCTCAAACTCCTGATCTCAGGTGATGCACCTGTCTTGGCCTCCCAAAGTGCTGGGATGACAGGCGTGAGCCACCGTGTCCGGCCTGAAAGCTATTATCTATCCAAGTAATATACTGACAGTATTATGAATACAAAACACCCTCCCCCCATTTTTACAGTGTTAGAGATCATGAAAAATAGGCAAATACTTATACACATAGGATGACATTGTAATCATACACCTAAAGGGAAGCAAAACCAATTTTGAATTTCCTTTTTCATTTACTCTTAGTACTTTTGATTACAGAAAGATAAATCCTCAATTACTAGCTAATATGCCATTAATGTCAGGAATTTGTCTTAAATTTGATGAAGCAGCCAGAAGACACAATGCAGGGACCCAATGAAGCAATTCAACCCCTAATGGAGTTCTATAAAACTAAAGCTTTGGTTGGTTATTTACCATTGGGTAACATAAAAATAATTAAAAAAAAAAAGAAAATACTAAAGCTAATTTTTAAAACCAGTAAGCCCTGAAACTGTGCATTTTGATTCTATAAATTTGAGTATACAGGCCGGGCGCAGTGGCTCACGCCTGTAATCCCAGCACTTTGGGAGGCTGAGGTGGGCAGATCACCTGAGGTTTAGAGTTCAAGACCAGCCTGACCAACATGGAGAAACCCCATCTCTAATAAAAAAATAAAATTAGCCAGGTGTGGTGGCGCATGCCTGTAATCCCAGCTACTCAGGAGGCTGAGCCAGGAGAATCTCTTGAACCCAGGAGGAGGAGGTTGCGGTGAGCTGAGCACTCCAACCTGGGCAACAAGAGCGAAACTCTGTCTCAAAAAAAAAAAAGTGAGTATACATTAAATTGCTACCGTATACAAACACCAGGATTCAAAGATGAATTAGCAAATGGCAAGATTCTAAAAGATAATGAACGTCAGACAACCATGAGATTTTTATCATAATTTTCCCAGCATTTGCATAATGTTTCCAGTAGTTAACTTTTATATAATTTCAATATAACATAGCAGTATTTAATTTTTACTGTTTGTATTTTACCTATCCGGACTGAAGCTGGCTCCATAGACAGGCCCACTGTGACCATACAAAATCTTCAACTCACTTGCTGTTTTCTCATCCATGATTCTTTCTAAGACATCATCTGATTCTTTGTCTATGAGACTAAGATCTAAAATGGTCCAGAAATATTGATGTTTTAAAAGTACATTCATCAAAACTTTTAAAGTAATCATATCACAGTTCAGGAGAGGAATTAACATTTGAAAATTTCCTCCTATATACCAACCACACTGTGCTAATCCCTCTCAATTAGGCAGTATCACCTCAGCATGTAAGAGAAGAAACTGACGTTCAGAACAGATAATTTGCTAGAGTGCACACAGCTACTCAGTGTGGGAACCAGGACTGAAACTCAGTTTTGCCCACTATGCCACAGTGTTTCACAAAAATGAAAACTATGGGCCAGGCATGGTGGCTCACACCTGTAGTCTCAGAACTTTGGGAGGCCGAGGCGGGCAGATTGCTTGAGCCCAGGAGTTCGAGACCAGCCTGCACAACATGGAGAAACCCTGTCTCTACAAAAAATAAAAAATTAGCCAGTGTGGTTGCACACACCTGTAGTCCCAGCTACTCAGGAGGCTAAAGTGGGAGGATCACTTCAGCCCAGGGATTGGAGGCTGCAGTGAGCCGTGATCACACCACTGCATTCTAGCCTGGGCAACAGAGTGAGACCCTATCTAAAAAAAATTTAAAAATTAAAATTAAAAAAAAACCTATGGAACTATTAAAATAATTTAAAATATATTGTTTTATTTAAATAATATAGTTATTAAAAAATTTATTTCAGGCCGGGTGTGGAGGCAGGAAAATCGCTTGAATCCGGGAGGCGGAGGTTGCAGTGAGCCCCTATAATTCCAGCACTTTGGGACGCCAGACAGGCGGATCACCTGAGGTCAGGAGTTCGAGACCAGCCTGGCCAACGTGGTGAAACCCTATCTCTACTAAAAATACAAAAATTACCTGGGCATGGTGGTGGGCACCTGTAATCCCAGCTACTGGGTAGCTGGGGAGGCTGAGGCAGGAAAATCCCTTGAACCTGGGAGGTAGAGGCTGTAGTGAGCCGAGACTGCGCCACTGCACTCTAGACTGGGTGACAGGGCGAGACTCTGTCTCAAAAAAAAACAAAAAATAAAAAACTTTCAAATAAAATCCTGACCTTATTTGTTCTTTTTTAGCCATTTGTATGGCTAAAACAGGAAGTACCATCCCTTATTTAAAGGTTTTTTGAGATTTACAAGCAATCATAAAATGTTAGATTTTTAACTTTTAGCCTAATACTCACTCATTCTACAGATGAGAAAACTGAGGCCTAAAGAAATTAAACCAGTCTAGCACCCCAGTCACTCCAAAGCTTTTTTCACTGTTGGGAATGTTAGAATCTTGAGTTAAAGTAAAATCAAGTGAATTTCTGTAAAGAACACAATCTCCTGTGTATTTTCCGTGGAATCAAGATTGGTATAGACTAATGGCAAGTTCACATTCCAAAAGGTCATCTCAGTTACCTGATGCTTGTTTGACACTACGAAGCTTTTTGGGTGTTACAGACCACACTCTGACAGTTGAATCTGCAAAACCTCCAGCAATCAGACTAGAATCATCAGTGACATCCACTGCAGTAAGACCCTGCCAATAAAAGGGTTAGACTAAACAACACTATTTTCGGGTATTTAGAGTTAGGAAGCAAATGTTAATCATTTTCACACTATACTAAATATATCCTCAACCCTCTATTTTAAGGAATATATAAAGACTTTTAAAATTCTTGATTTAAAATATTGGCCACGCCTGTAATCCCAACAATTTGGGATGTTGAGGCAGGTGGATCACCTGAGGTTAGGAGTTCGAGACCAGCCTGGCCAACATGGTGAAACCCCATCTCTACTAAAAATACCAAAATTAGCCGAGCAGGGTGGTGGGCACCTGTAATCCCATCTACTTGTGAGGCTGATGCAAGAGAATCACTTCAACCCAGGAGGCAGAGGTTGCAGTGAGCTGAAATCGTACCACTGCACTCCAGCC
This sequence comes from Hylobates moloch, assembly GCF_009828535.3. Lineage (NCBI taxonomy): Eukaryota > Metazoa > Chordata > Mammalia > Primates > Hylobatidae > Hylobates > Hylobates moloch. The sequence continues at coordinate 30,202,687 of NW_026652278.1, forward strand.
TGGGAGACAGAGTGAGACTCCATCTCAAAAAAAATAAATAAAATAAAATATAAAATATTAAGTTTGGCCAGGCGCGGTGCCTCATGCCTGTAATCACAGCACTTTAGGAGGCTGAGGCAGGTAGATTGCCTGAGCTCAGGAATTCAAGGCCAGCCTGGCCAACCTGGTGAAACCCTGTCTCTACTGAAAAAACAAAAATTAGCTGGGCGTGGTGGCTCATGCCTGTAATCCCAGCTACTCGGGAGGCTGAGACAAGAGAATCACTTGAACCGGGAGGCGGAGGTTGCAGTGAGCCAAGATCGCACCACCGCACTCCAGCCTGGGTGTCAGAGCGAGACTCCATCTCAAAAAAAATAAAATTAAATTAAAATAGTAAAATAAAATAAAGTTTATATCGCTGGGCACGGTGGCTCATGCCTGTAATCCCAGCACTTTTGGAGGCCAAGGCGGCCAGATCACTTGAGGTCAGGAGTTCAAGACCAGCCTGGGCAACATGGCAAAATCCTGTCTTACTAAAAATACAAAAATTAGCTGGGCATGGTGGCTGGTGCCTGTAATCCCAGCTATTCAGGAGGCTGAGGCTGAGGCACAAGAATCGTTTGAACCCGGGAGGCAGAAGTTGCAGTGAGCCGAGATCTCACCTCTGCACTCCACCCTAGGTGATAGCACAAGACTGTCTCAAAAAAAAAAAAAAAAAATTGATAAGTTTACATAAGTACTTAAACCAAGTTCAACAGAGATGAACCACAATTTGCTCCTCCTCAAAGGCTAGCAGAATTCTGATCAGTGAAACAAATGCCATTAAACATTGCCTTCTATCTATTCTGTGCAGTATCCAATTCTCTTTTCCTGAATGCTGTCTTTAAATTGTATTAAGAGTTTAAGGGTGCGGTGGCTCATGCCTGTAATCCCAGCACTTTGGGAGGCCGAGGCAGGCGGATCACAAGGTCAGGAGATCGAGACCATCCTGGCTAACACGGTGAAACCCCGTCTCTACTAAAAAATACAAAAAATTAGCTGGGAGTGGCAGCGTGCGCCTGTAGTCCCAGCTGCTGGGGAGGCTGAGGCAGAAGAATGGCGTGAACCTGGGAGGTGGAGCTTGCAGTGAGCCGAGATCGCACCACCCCACTCCAGCCTGGGTGACAGGGCAAAACTCTGTCTCAAAAAAAAAAAAAAAAGAGTTTAAATAATGAATGAAACTCCATTTTAGCTAAGACATTTGTTTCTCTCTTAATGGTAAATCATCATTCTACATGACTCCCCAGGCAGAAATCGCCCAATTTTTTTACCAACCTGGTAAGCATTAAGAAATGTATAGAAACAAATGGAGGGTAAGCAGTCTGGCCCAAGGCGTACTCGTTTGGTGGTTTCTTTCATATTCATTATCTTATCCAATTTATCTGAATCTTTCAACTCAGGAAGAGGGATTCTGTGAAAGAAAAAGAGAGTCAAAATTACCTTTTGACTATTAACAAACTTGAACTCTCCATAACATATTGTCTCATACCTCCACATACAAGTTCCTAAAGTTTTTTCCTCACCTATTCTGAGGTGGAGCATTGGGATCTTGTTTTTTGCTTTTGGATCCAATACTATCTTTTTTAGGCTTCTTCTTTTTAGGTTTTCCTTCTTCATTTTCTCCCTCTTCATCCTCATCATCCAAAGGTACCTCAATTTCTGGTTCTTTTAATAAACCAAAAAATACCTACAAGTCAAAAGAGCCAACATTTTTTAAATTATTTATTCATTAATACACCCAGTTTACATCTTGATAGGATAAATCACAATTACAAAATAATAATTTACACTCTGAAGCAGGGTTCTGTACTTGTCTACCCAATAGCCATTCTCCCCTTTTTCCTTACTAACAGAACCCTCATTTTATTGGAGTAGCAATGTGCTCAGTTAAATCATTTCTGTTCCCAGGCTCCCTTTCAGCTAGGAATGTCCATATAAGTATATTGGGTACGGTTGTATCAAAAAAATATTGTTTTCCTGATTAAAAAGGGAAAGCTTCAGCAGAGATATGCCTTTTGTCCTCCCCCTTCTTCCTTCTTGGAACGGAGCTGCAATGCTGAAACTGCAACAGCCATTTGTGAGCACAAAGAAGAAAGCCACATTCTAAAGATGGTGGACCAGAAACCAGAAGGAACCAGGGACCTTGATGGCATTGTGGAGCCTTCATGCCAGCCCTGGAAGGCCTTCCTCTGAAATTCATTTTATGGGAGAAAAATTCTTTGTTTCAGCCACTGCATTCAGGGTTCTATAAAATGCAACCATACCCAAATTGTCACATATAAACATCACCCTCAGAACACAAAATTTTATATACAGTATAAAATTGTTTCCAAGCGGCCAGGCGCAGTAGCTCACGCCCATTATCCCAGAACTTTGGGAGGTGGAGGCGGGTGGATCATCTGAGGCCAGGAGTTCAAGACCAGCCTGGCCAACACGGTGAAACCCTGTCTCTACTAAAGTAAATACAAAAATTAGCCGGGTGTGGTGGCGTGTGCCTCTAATCCCAGCTACTTGGGAAGCTGAGGCAGGAGAATCACTTGAACCTGGGAGGTGGAGGTTGCAGTGAACTGAGATCACGCCACTACACTCCAGCCTGGGTGACAAGAGCAAAACTCCGTCTCAAAACAAACAAAAAAAATTGTTCCCAAGCTAGCTATAAGAAAAATGTGTAACTTATGTAGATGGAAATGCTACAATTTTTCATAATCTGCATTATAGAGTTCTTAGGTTCATTCCCATACCTTTGATTTGTTTGCCTCTCGTTTAGCCTCTCCTGCCAAACTTCCCACCATCGCATCTATCTGTTGCTTACTACGCGGCATCCCATCAAAGATGTCAATGTAGAGGTGCTCCTGAACTATGTTCCATATCTGATTGTTCTGTTTCTCCTGAAGATGCCTCTTCAAGAGTTGGTACGAGTCACGGGAAATACGCAGAACAAATTTACTTGTTCGAAAATCCAACATGGTCTCATTCCCTTTCATGTGTTCCTTTTTGGTAAGACTAGATAATACTCGTAGGTCATCCTGGTAATAACATTCCTGATCTCCATGGAACCTGTTTCAGTGATTTTAAAAAGTCATTTTTCAATGTAATCATTAAGGGATCTGCCTTTCCCCCATATACTTATAAACCATCCCAGAATATTTTCAATGTAGTAGTCTAAATAATCCTGAACTAAGCTGTAGGATAAGAAGTAACTCATTTCAAAATGACCATAATTCAGTTTCTGAATTTATTCTAAAAATGAACAAATGTAATTCTCTAATGAAATGTATCACAAACATTTTAAGAAAAGAACTTAAATATCCTAAGTGAAAAATAATATACCCACCATTGGTAGACAGTTTCTTTAGAATGGAGACATTTAAAAGAAACTGGTAGACATTTGAAAATATAAGAACCCTTGCTTTACTAAATGTTATGGTTTCTCAAAACCCACTTTTAAAACTTCTATTATGAAAATTTCAAAGGTATACAAAAGAGTATAATGAACTCAATGTACACATTACTCAGCATCTCAACATACATAACATTCTCATAAAACCCATCATTTTTAATGATTTCCTATATTCATTGGAAACATGTACCAGACATTTTTAAAATATCAATACTTTAATATGATCACTAAACAACAAAGTGGAAGTACTCATTGTTGATACCAAACAATGAGTACTTCCACTTACTCACTATTACCAAAGACAATAAAATAAAGCCTTTAGCCTTGATAACAACTAGTAAATTTAAATGTACTTTTGTTTTTACAGCTCTTAATTTTCCTAAGAAAGTAAAATTAAAGACAATATATTTGGCATTCACTAAAAAGAGCAATCAATGCAAAAACATTTTTAAAACAATGACTAAACATATTAGGGCTCCAGCTCTGATAAACACATAGCCAACAGATTTCTAAACTGTTAACTATGTTACCCCATTACAACTCATCAATATATGATCTAAGATTTGAATAAAATTAGAAATCTCAGCTCTTATGTCAGTAACTGCCCATTATCCTCCTGTAGTGATGGGGTCCTGGCAAGGGGTGAGACTGTCCATAATGGGAAGACAGAGAATCCCCTATGATATTCCAGCTTCCTATGTGGGGAAAGAGCTACACCATGAGACTGGAAGAGCAAAAAGGTTTTTCCTTCTCTTTTAGAGACAAGTTCTTGCTCTGAAGCCCAAGCTGGAGTGCAGTGGTTCAATGCAGCCTCAAATTCCTGGGCTCAGGGATTCCTCCTGCTTCAGTATCCCGAGTAGCTAGGACTGCTGTGCCACCATACTCGGCTAATTTTTGTTTACGCGATCTCAGCTCACTGCAACCTCCACCTCCAGGGCTCAAGCAATTCTCATGCTTCAGCCTCCTGAGCAGCTGGGACTACAGGCGCGCGCCACTATGGCCAGCTAATCTTTTGTATTTGAGTAGAGATGGGGTTTCACCATGTTGGCCAGGATGGTCTCGAACTCCTGAGCTCAGGCAATCTGCTCGCCTTGGCTTCCCAAAGTGTGGGATTACAGGCATGAGCCACTGTGCCCGGCTCAATTTTTGTTTACTTTTTGTAGAAGCAGGATCTCGCTCTTTTGCCCAGGCTATGTTTTTGTTTTTTTAAGTGACAGTGTCTATGTTGCCAAGGATGGAGTGTTTAGATGACAGTACTTTAAAGAGAAATTAGCTTCTAGAGTAGAAGTTCTGTCATCAGCCTTTCTTATTTTTTTTTTTCAAAAGCACTTGGCTACAGAACATTTTGCTTTATATACTTCCTATCAGGCATCCTAGTATAATGAATTTACTATAATGGCATACAAGCCAGGGGTGCTAAGTTCTACTGTTCCTCTATTACTATTACCTTGTGTTAAATGATAAATCTTGACTTCAGGCTCTATTGCTTGTATTAAACATTTCTCATTCAGGCCAGGCCTGGTGGCTCACACCTGTAATCCCAGCACTTTGGAAGGCCAAGGTGGGCAGATCACCTGAGGTCCAGAGTTCAAGACCAGCCTGACCAACATGAAGAAACCCCGTCTCTACTAAAAATACAAAACTAGCCAGGCATGGTGATGCATGCCTGTAATCCCAGCTACTTGGGAGGCTGAGGCAGGAGAATGGCTTGAACCTGGGAGGCGGAGGTTGCGGTGAGCCGAGATGGCGCCATTGCATGCCAGCCTGGGCGACAAGAGCAAAACTCCATCTCAAAAAAAAAAGAAAAGAAAAAAAAAGAAAAATTATTATTCACACTGCTAAGCACGGCCTCCTTTTTTTTTTTTTTTGAGATGGACTTTCGCTCATTGCCAAGGCTGGAGTTTATAATGGTGCAATCTCAGCTCACTGCAACCTCCGCCTCCCGGGTTCAAGTGATTCTCCTGCCTCGGCCTCCCAAGCAGCTGGGATTACAAGTGTCCGCCACCACGCCTGGCTAATTTTTGTATTTTTAGTAGAGACACGGTTTTGTTATGTTGGCCAGGCTGGTCTCGAACCCCTGACCTCAGGTGATCTGCCCACCTCAGCCTCCCAAAGTGCTGGGATTACAGGCATGAGCCACCACACCCAGCCTGCCTCCTTCTTAAATACTCCTTTCCCTTGGCTTCTATAATTCAACTCTCCCCTGGTTTTCTTCCTGTATATCTCTTCTACTTGGCCACTAAATTTGGAGCTCCTTGGGCCTAGCCCACTGACTGACTTATTTCATACTCTCCCCTAGTCAACCTCATCCATATCCATCAATATTGCACACAACTCCAATTAATAGTTATAGTCCCTACCTCTCTTCTGAGCTCTCATATCATCTACCTATCAACTTGACATTTCTTAAATGAGTCAAAGGCATATTCAAATCAGAACTCAAAATTATTCCAAGGCCTGACAAATCAAGTCCTCTTCTAGGGTTTTCTGTATCAGGAATTGGCTCCCCTATCCAGCTGGAGAGGCCAGAAAACTGGAGATTTCAATGATATCTCCATCTCCCTCACCTCCCTAGCCAATCTATCAAGTGTCTCATGACTCTGTCTACTTCTCTTCACCTCCACCACAACCTAGTCCAGTGTTTCTCAACAAGGGTGCTACTAGCATTTTGGGCAGGGTAATTCTTTGTAAAATGGGACTATCTAGGTGCACATATTAGAACATTTAGTATTCCTGCTCTTCCGCCAAGTCATTATGACAACCAAAAATGCCTCCACACATTTTCTCTTTTTTTTTTTTTTTTTTGAGACAGGGTCTCACTCTTGTCATCTAGGCCGCAATCTCAGCTCATTGCAACCTCCATCTCCCAGGTTCAAGCAATTCTCCAGCCTCAGCCTCCCAAATAGCTGGGATTACAGGAGTGAGCTACCACACCTGGCTAATTTTTGCATTTTTTTGAAGAGACTGAGTCTCACCAGGCTGGTCTCAAACTCCTGAGGCCAAAGTGATCCACCCGACTCAGCCTCCCAAAGTGCTGGGATTAAAGGCGTGAGCCGCAGCACCGGGCCACCTCTACACATTTTCAAATGGTCTAGCGGAAGGAGCAATTCCACCCCCGGTTGAGAACCACTGCAATAACTTCCAAAACTTGTCCCTATAGTCATTCTATCCCCCATTTGTTTTCCCCACTGCATATAGGTCCTTTCAAAGTATATATCTAATAATGACATGGTCCTTTAATGACTCTGTAGCAGAAATGACTCTGTAGCAAAAAGGCTTCACTCTCCCCAAATACCCATTTTTCCTGTCTTCCTCCATAAAAGAAAACCTGAATATCAGCTGGGCACATAGACACTTAGGTAAAGACCACATTTCTTATTTCCCTTGTAGCTAGGTGTGGCCACTGACTGTTAAGATATAAAAGGAAGAAGTGTGTGCAGTTTCCGTGTGCCCTACCCGCTGAATGGCACACTGATGTGACTGCTTAGAGCAGGAAAACCATCTTATGCCACAAGGTGGAAATTGCATGAAAAGCATGGGAGAGCAACGAGACCGAGGGAGCTTGGGGCCCTGGTAATGAAGAACCCACCACACCAATCCCGAATGTCCCACCTTTATGAGAAAAATAAATAAACTTTTATTGTATTTAAACCTCTGTTGTTTGGGTTCTCAGTTACTCTTATTCTAATCTAATCCTAACACTGCTTCCTAGTTTTCTTAAGATAAAGGCAAAAATAAACTTTTATTTATGCCATTGTTGATGAGTTTTCAGTGACTCTCAACGAAATCTAATCCTACCCAACACAACTCCCTACTGCTCTTAGGATAAACAAAGACCCTCAACATGGCCCAAAAACCTGCCTATTCTTTTTTTAAATGCCTTCACTTTAACAATAGAACCTGCCTACTGTTCCAGTCCCTAACCAATTCCCAGCTTCATGGTATACCACACCCCCATCCCATTCTCTGCTCCAGCTACCCTGGCCATCTTTCAGCCTCTGTACCTACCAGGATCCTTCCCACCAGAGAGCTTTTACACATGCTTTTCCCTCTTCTCTTTGTCTGGTTAACTCCTACCTAATCTTCAGATCTCAGATCTCACTTCAAGTATCATTTCCTCTGGAAGCCTTCTCTGACTTCTCTAACTAGATTAAACCCCACATTTTAAGTTCTCATAGCCTCAGGTACCTCTCCTTCACAACGTACTTTTTAAGTTGCAGTCTTACATTTTAGTGGTTACAGATGTGAACATATATGCACGCACACACACACTACGTATGTGTGTATATATATATGTAAAAATTTACATACTTCTCAAAGAATGACTTTGCTTCATTCTCATGTTGATTGTAGACTAGCTCCAAGTACATGTGCACAAACAGAGGATAAAAGAGTTGGGATAATTCTGCCCGATGGCAGTCCAGGGAACATTCAATGAAGTGTTTCAGTCCACTATAGTATTCTTCATACATTGTGGGATCTCCTTGTTGGTTGTAGGCCGACAACACGGCACTGACATCTGGCTGGTCTTCCACAGCAACACTTCCAACTATTTAAAAAACAAAAAACTTTTAAGAAAATGACCTATTATGACCATGTGACTATGGCTGTATTGTTAAGGCCCAGAGGTGAGTTGTTTCTCAGATTGTTGTCTCTTTTCTTCCCACTGTCTCTTCCTCAACACAGTCACATAATCTTTTTTTTTTTTTTTTTTTTTGAGAGGGAGTCTCACTCTGTCGCCAGGCTGGAGTGCAGTGGGGAGATCTCGGCTCACTGCAACCTCCGCCTCGCAGGCGAGTCTCTTGCCTCAGCCTCCCAAGTAGCTGGGACTACAAGTGTGCGCCACCATGCCCAGCTAATTTTCGTATTTTCAGTAGAGACAGGGTTTCACCATGTTGACCAGGATGGTCTCAATCTCTTGACCTTGTGATCCTCCCGCCTCGGCCTCCCAAAGTGTTGGAATTACAGGCATGAGGCACTGCACCTGGCCCACATAGTCTTTTTTTTTTTTCTTTTTCTTTTGAGATGGAGTTTCACTCTTGTCGCCTAGGCTGTAGTGCAATGGCACAATCTCGGCTCACTGCAACCTCCCCATCTCGGGTTCAAGCAGTTCTCCTGCCTCAGCCTCCTGAGTAGCTGGGATTACAGGCATGCACCACTATGCCCAGCTAATTTTTGTATTTTTAGTAGAGACGGGGTTTCACTATTTTGGCCAGGCTAGTCTCAAACTCCTGACCACAGGTGATCCACCTGCCTCCCAAAGTGCTGGGATTACAAGTATGAGCCGCTGGGTGCAGTGGCTCATACCTATAATCCCAGCACTTTGGGAGGCCGAGACAGGTGGATCATGAGGTCAGGACATCGAGGCCATCCTGGCTAACACGGTGAAACCCTGTCTCTACTAAAAACACAAAAAATTAGCCAGGTGTGGTAGTGGGCGCCTGTAGTCCCAGCTACTCGGGAGGCTGAGGCAGGAGAATGGCATGAACCCAGGAGGCAGAGGATGCAGTGAGCCGAGATCGCGCCACTGCACTCCAGCCTGGGCGACAGAGCGAGACTCCCTCTCAAAAAAAAAAGTACGAGCCACCGTGCCCAGCCATAATCTTTTAATGGAATTTTTTTCACTTGTTTCAGTCACCCAAACCGAAACCTGTCAGCACATCTATATCTTAAGATAACAATAACAGGCCAACACGGTGGCTCACACCTGTAATCCCAGCACTTTGGGAGGCTGAGGCGGGCAGATCACAAGGTCAGAAGTTCGAGACCACCCTGGCCAACATGGTGAAACCCCGTCTCTACTAAAAATACAAAAATTAGCTGGGTGTGATGGCACGTGCCTGTAATCCCAGCTACTTGGAAGGCTAAGGCACAAGAATCACTTGAACCCAGGAGGCAGAGGTTGCAGTGAGCCAAGATCGCACCACTGCACTCCAGCCTGGTGACAGAGCAAGACTCCGTCTCAAAAAAATAAAATAAAAAAAATAACAAGAAGAGTCAGTATTTCTCCTGGAACTACCTTATGTTAAAGACAAATTGTATAAAAGATGATATGTGCAATTCAAACAACTACATTAACTTTCTCTCAATGCTCTGCGCAAATGGCACCCACCAAAACCAAGCTATGCACTGCAGTAACATTCCCAGCTCTCTGTGCCACCCAAGCACTGTGTAACATTCTTGTAACATAACCTATCCTGTGTTCCCTTCACATTATATACATCTCTTACCCCTTATAAAATATAAGCACTTAAGGGTGGGAAGGACCATGCCTTATTTATATCTTCAAAAGATACTTATATGCTTAAGACAATTTCCATAACCACCATTTCAAAACAGAAAACATAAGTATTTATTTGTAATACAGCACCACCTAACAATACATCTGTCAATTAAATCGGAATTTGGTTGCTGGAAATTTTTGTAAGTTGCCATTATAGTACACTTTGCTCTTTACTGCACAAATGTGGTAATTTCTTTGGTTACTCTGATGGCCTCTTTTACTCCTTACTGATTTCTTGATTATGATCTATAATTAGGTCAAGTTTCTGAAGAGATCTGAGATTACAGCAAAATAACCAACAATATAATTCATCTTATAGTTCATTCACAAAATTCAACATTCAAGAAAGATTCCTCTTTTTTTTTTTTTTGTAAAGACGGAGTTTTGCTCTGTCGCCCATGCCGGAGTGCAATGGCTTGATCTCAGCTCACTGCAACTTCTGCCTCCTGGGTTAAAGTGGTTCACCTCCCTCAGCCTCCTGAGTAGCTGAGACAACAGGCACATGCCACCACACCCAGCTAATTTTTTGTATTTTTAGTAGAGATGGGGTTTCACCATGTTGGCCAAGCTGATCTTGATCTCCTGACCTCAAGTGATCCACCCGCCTCGGCCTCCCAAAGTGCTGGGACTACAGGCGTGAGCCACTGCACCCGGCCTTCAATCACATCTGCACACATTTCTATTTATGGATTACAATGAGGTATGAATACAATGCTATGTATGAATACTTCACTTCTTGCAATGCTGCAAAAATTAGGCCTCATACAGACTAATTTGGCTAAAAGCTCTGCATTGGGTAATTCTTTTTTTTTTGAGACGGAGTCTTTCTCTGTCCCCCAGGCTGGAGTGCAGTGGCGCAATCTCGGCTCACTGCAAGCTCCGCCTCCCGGGTTCACGCCATTCTCCTGCCTCAGCCTCCCGAGTAGCTGGGACTACAGGCGCCTGCCAACACGCCCGGCTAATTTTTTGTATTTTTAGTAGAGACGGGGTTTCACCGTGTTAGCCAGGATGGTCTCGATCTCCTGACCTCATAATCCGCCCACCTCGGCCTCCCAAAGTGCTGGGATTACAGGCTTGAGCCACCGCACCCGGCCTGCATTGGGTAATTCAATAAACATTTGTTGTTAGCTCAGGATCACCTTTGAGACCTTATATTGTATATGAGTTTTACTGCATGGATTTGTAACAACAGTTGCTGGGAGAAATGAGGGGCTCAGGTTTCAGGGACATACACAGAGGCATAAACTTATCCATACCAAACATTTTACATATATATAAGTGCCTCAAGTGGCCGGGCACGGTAGCTCACGCCTGTAATCCCAGCACTTTGGAAGGCCAAGGCGGGTGGATCACGAGGTCAGAAGATCGAGACCATCCTGGCTAACACGGTGAAACCCCGTCTCTAATAAAAATACAAAAAAAATTAGCCAGGCGTGGTGGCACGCGCCTGTGGTCCCAGCTACTCAGGAGGCTGAGGCAGGAGAATCACTTGAACCTGGGAGGCGGATGTTGCAGTGAGCCAAGATCACACCACTGCACTCCAGCTTGGACGACAGAGCGAGACTCCATCAAAAAAAAAAAAAAAAGCCTCATAACCACTCATTTAATAGAGAGAGAAAATTCAACATGAGAATGACTTGCCTCCTGACAATATTAATGTAAAAAAAAATTTTTTTTTTTGAGACAGAGTCTCGTTCTATCACCCAGGTTGGAGGGCAGTGGCGCAATCTTGGCTCACTGCAACCTCGGCCTCCTGGGCTCAAGTGATTCTCCTGCCTCAGCCCCCCAAGTAGCTGGGATTACAGGCATGCACCACCATGCCTGGCTAATTTTTGTATTTTTGGTAGAAAGGGGGTTTCGCCATGTTGGCCAGGCTGGTCTCAAACTCCTGACCTCAGGTGATCCACCCACCTCAGCCTCCCAAAGTGCTGAGATTACAGGCATCAGCCACCACGCCCGGCCAATATGAAGGTAAAAAAAATTAAAAAGTAAAAAAATAATGACAATCAGCATCACACAAGTAAACGCAGCAAAGACAAAAAGGTCTGTCCAATGCCCATGCCTAAACACAGGGCTCTCAAGCTGCCATATGTCAATACTCCTTAGAAGCACTTATTCAAAAGTGAAGATTCCCAGATTCCACCTCTAGAGGACCTGATTCACTAAGTCTGAAGTGATGCCCAGGAACCTGCATCCTCCAAAGACTTAACACTGGTGGTACTCAGCCCATATATATTTTTAAAATTTCAGCCGGGTGCGGTGGCTCATGCCTGTAATCCCAGCACTTTGGGACGCCGCGGTGGGTGGATCACGAGGTCAGGAATTCAAGACCAGCCTGACCAATATGGCGAAACCCCGTCTGTACTAAAAATATTTTTTTAAAAACTAGCCGGCCGTGGTGGAGCGTGCCAGTAGTCCCAGCTACTCGGGAGGCTGAGGCAAGAGAATCGCTTAAATCCGGGAGGCAGAGGTTGCAGTGAGCCAAGATCACGCCACTGTACTCCAGCCTGGGCGACAGCAAGACTCCGTCTCAAAAAAAAAAAAAAAGAAAAAAAAATTTCAACTTTTAGCTGCGATTCAGGGGGTACATGATGTGCAGGATTGTTACAAGGGTATATTGTACGGCGGCCGGGCGCGGTGGCTCACGCCTGTAATCCCAGCACTTTGGGAGGCCGAGGCGGGTGGATCATCTGAGGTCAGGATTTCGAGACCAGCCTGACCAACATGGTGAAAGCCCGCCTCTACTAAAAATACAAAAATTAGCCGGCCGTGGTAGTAGGAGCCTGTAGTCCCACCTACTCGAGAGGCTGAGGCAGGAGAATCGCTTGAAACCGGGAGGCGGAGATTGCAATGAGCCGAGGTCGCACCACTGCACTCCAGCCTGGGCAACAGAGCAAGGCTCCGTCTCAAAAAAAAAAAAAAAAATCTATAAAGTATTTACTAACACATCTTTTAAGACGAACTAAAGAAATAAAGAGAAAATAAAGTACTTATAGTATTTAAAGTACGCTAGTACGAAACTGTACAAGCACTGTTAGTGTCTGTCATGCGAACCTGCCCAAGGCTCAAAAGCCCAAATGAGAGGAAAGGGACCAAAAGCGTGAAGGTCCCCGCCTCTCCGCGCTCACCTTCCCCATACATCCCTCTGCTCAACAGCTCTCCTCAGCCTCTCGCTAGAACTGACAGCTCGGAAGGGGGTTTGACTGCGCAGCCGGCGCACTAGAGAAAGGGGCGGGCATGTGGCCCTAGAGGCGGGCCCAGGAAATTCAAAACAAGCCCGCAGAGGTGCAGGCCTGCCAGCCCCTGCCTTACCGGCTTGCTCCCCTTCGCGGCGGCCGTGCCTCCCCGGGACCCCACGGCTCACCTTTACCCGGAACCGCAGGACCTGAGGCTGAACCTGAGACGACTGTGGCCCCCGAAGCGCCAGTGCCCGGAGGGTCGGGGGCCGCAGGGCCAGGGGCCGAGGCGGTCACCCGGCTGAGAAGCGCGCTGGCCACCTCAGCGCCGGCGCTGTCCACCTCTCCCGGGGCTCCGGAGCCCGCCACTGCCTCCTCCAGCAGCCGGGCCTCACGGCGCAGCGCCTCTTCGGCCTCGCGGAGGTTGCTCTGCCGTAGGAACTGCAGCACGGCCAGTAGAGTCTGTCGGTCGTGCGGAGCGCTGGCGTCCGGAGCAGCTGCAGGCACCGCGGCCGCCCCCGCCGGGGCAGCGGCGGAGATAGCCACCGTGGGCTTGGGGGTCCCGCCATCCCCGCCAGTGGACGACGACGCCGCAACGTTCCCGCCGCCGCCATTGGGGCCGTTGTTGGTAGCGCCGCCGCTACCCTCGCCTGCGCCGTCCCCCGCCTGCGGAGGTAGCAGCGTTGGCGGTCCCTCAGGCTCTAGCTTGACCGCCACCTCCGTCTGCTCCTCCGCCAGCGCCGCCATCTTGCGGCTGAGCCACCTCGCGCCGTCAAGCGTGATTGCATTTTCGCCACATGGAGGGCGGGGAGGAGCATTTCACGACAAATCTAGCAGGCCATTTACGGCAGTAGGAGGAGCGAAAAGGAAGGAGAAACGGAATAGGAAAGAGAGCAACTTTCAAAAACGAGCTAAAGAGAGGCAGGAAGTGGGCATTGGTGACCACCTATTTACATTTGCCTGATAATAATTGCCATTTATTGCAGGCCAGCTATATTTAGGCATTATGATAGATGTTTTACATTATGTGATCTCTTTCAATTCAATAATCTTTTTCTTTTTTTTTTTTTGAGACGGAGTTTCGCTCTTGTCGCCCAGGCTGTTGAAGCGATTCTCCTGCCTCAGCCTCCCCAGTAGCTAGGATTACAGGCATGAGCCACCACGCCCTGCTACAATTAAATAATCTTATGAGGTAATATTATCCCCACCCCACAGATGGCTCAGTTGAAACCAAGAGAGGTTAAATAACTTATCAGAGGCAAGAAGAAAGTCCAAATGTCAACATTCGAATCCACGTATTTAACTCAAAAACATACCATTTGCCAGAGGGAGGCTTCCGAGATACTGGTAATGTTTTACATTTTGACCTGAATAGTGCTTACTTTTTTTTTTTTTGCAATTTTTACTTTTGTAAAAGTTAATCGAGCTGCATGCTTAATGAACTTTACACTGTATGCGTTACATTACATTACATTAATTACATTACATTTATTTATTTATTTATCTTTTGAGACGGAGTCTCGCTGTCGCCCAGGCTAGAGTGCAGTGGCCCGATCTCAGCTCACTGCAACCTCCGCCTCCCGGGTTCAAGCGATTCTCCTGCCTCAGCCTCCCGAGTAGCTGGGATTACAGGCATGTGCCACCACACCCGGCTAATTTTTGTATTTTCAGTAGAGACAGGGTTTCGCCATGTTGGCCAGGCTGGTCTCAAACTCCTGACCTCAGGTGATCCACCGGCCTCGGCCTCCCAAAGTGTTGGGATTACAGGAGTGAGCCACCGCGCATGGCCCATATACATTACATTTCAATAAAAAGTTTTTAACGCCAGACACGGTGGCTCACGCCTGTAACCCCAGCACTTTGAGAGGCCGAGGCGGGCAGATCACGAGATCAGGAATTAGAGACCAGCCTGACCAACATGGCGAAACCCCGCCTCTACTGGAAATACAAAAAATTAGCTGGGCATGGTGGTGCGCCCCTATAATCCCAGCTACTCGGGAGGCTGAGACAGAAGAATCACTTGAACCCGGGAGGTGGAGGTTGCAGTGAGCTGAGATCCTGCCACTGCACTCCAGCCTGCGCGGCAGAACGAGACTCCATCTCAAAAAAAAAAGTTTTTAAATACCAGAATTTTGTGGTTGTGAAATATGTACGTTATGTATTCATGCTATTATCCATTATTACAAATAAACCATTTTAATTGTATATTTGAAAATCATGGCCAGACACAGTGGCACATACCTGTAGTCCCAGCACTTTGGGAGGCCGAGGCAGGTGGATCACCCGAGGTCAGGAGTTCAAGACCAGCCTAGCTAACATGATGAAATGCCGTCTCTACTAAAAATATAAAAATTTAGCCAGGTGTGGTGGCGGGCACCTGTAATCCCAGCTACTTGGGAGGCTGAAACAGAGGAATCACCTGAACCCAGGAGGCGAAGGTTGCAGTGAGCCGAGATCGCACCATTGCACTTCAGCCTGGGCAACAAGAACAAAACTCCGTCTCAGGAAAAAAAAAAAAAAAAATCATATATGCCATTTTGCAATGTGCTTCATAGGTTATAAAACTCTCCTGCATATTTTATCTCATTGGAACCTTGTAACTCTGTGGAATAGGTACAGATGAGAAAAGTGAGCCTGAGACATTGGGAAAATCTAGCACAGCCGTTCAAGTTATTGGTTTTGAGATCTCTTACCAGCGTCCTTTGACCCTGCTTACTTTTAAAAAATATTTTATTTTATTTATTAGAGATCTGAAGCCTTACTATATTGCCTAGGCTGGCCTTGAACTCCTGGGCTCAAGCAGTCTCCCACCTCAGCCTCCCAGGTAGCTGAGACTACAGGCACAGACCACCTGGCTTGACCTTGCTTACTGGCTGAATAACCTGGAGCAAGTTACTTAATTTACTATGCCCCAGTTGCCTAATTTTTTTTTTTTTTTTTTGAAATGGAGTTTCACTCTTGTTGCCCTGGCTAGAGTGCAATGGCACAATCTTAGCTCACTGCAACCTCTACCTCTCAGGTTTAAGCAATTCTCCTGCCTCAGCCTCGCGAGTAGCTGGGATTACAGGCATGTGTCACATCAGGCCCAGCTAATTTTGTATTTTTAGTAGAGACAGGGTTTCTCCATGTTGGTCAGGCTGGTCTCGAACTCCCGACCTCAGGTGATCCGCCTGCCTCGGCCTCCCACAGTGCTGGGATTACAGGTGTGAGCCACCACGCCCGGCCCCAGATGCCCAATTTCTAACAAAAAAATAATAGTACATACGTCATAGTGTTTTGAGAATTAAATGAGATAATGCATATGCAATACCTAGTACGTAATAAATAGCCATTGGTTATTTCTACTTCACTTTAAAAGGTGTTCTGTAAATGTTCGATTAAGAAAGTGCAAGCATGATGTTCAAAAGTGATCTCAAGACTGAAATGCAAAGCTAATCTAGGGATAGAGGTGGCAGCTCATTCCTGTAATCCCAGCACTTTAGGAGCTGAGATGAGGTTGCAGTGAGCCGAGATTGTGCCACTGCACTCCAGCCTGGGCCACAGAGCAAGACTCCAGCTCAAAAAAATAAAAAATAAATAAATAAAATAAAATACTGAGTTTGACCCATTAAATTGATGTTAATTGAATTAATTTTTTTTCAATCTCAGCTCACTGCAAATTCCACTTCCTGGGTTCAAGTGATTCTCTTTTTTTTTTTTTTTTTTTTTTTTTGAGACAGAATCTTGCTTTTGCCCAGGCTGGAGTGCAGTGGCGTGATCTCCGCTCACTGCAAGCTCCGCCTCCCAGGCTCACGCCATTCTCCTGCCTCGGCCTCCTGTGTAGCTGGGACTACAGGCGCCCGCCACCATGCCTGGCTAATTTTTTTTGTATTTTTAGTAGAGGCAGGGTTTCACTGTGTTAGCCAGGATGGTCTCGATCTCCTGACCTTGTAATCCGCCCACCTCGGCCTCCCAAAGTGCTGGGATTACAAGC
>NW_026652278.1:30224536-30229961 GCF_009828535.3 Hylobates moloch
AAAAAAAAAAAAAAAAAAAAAAAAAAAAAAAGAATAATAGGAGTCCAAAAGGCTTATTGGAAAAAAAGCCTCATTACGAATAGTTTGAATAGTGCTTGTCTTCTTCTCTTATAATTTACAGTATAGTGATAGCGTGTTTTTTGTTCCTTAGCAAATTGTTTTACTCCTTTCTAAGTTTGCGTTTTTGTTCTTTTGTGCTTTCAATGTTGTGAAATGTCTCTGAGAGCTCCTATTTAATGCAAAGGTTTTTTTGCTGGCAACACTTCCTCTGGGATATCTTCATCCTTTTAATAACAAATTTCATCATTTATGTCAATAAATTTGCCATTTATGGGTGATTGAAATTTGACTTCCAAGACTTTTCCTTTCGTTACTACACTTTCATGTTTGTTCATTAATTCTTCTGATTATTTATTTATTTGTTTGTTTGTTTTGAGACAGGGTCTCACTCTGTTGTCCGGGCTTGAGTGCAATGGTGTGATTGTGTCTCACTACAGGCTTGACCTCCTAGGCTCAAGGGATCCTCCTACCTCAGCCTCCCAAGTAGCTGGGACTACAGGCTCGAGCCACCACACCTGGCTAATTTTTGTATTTTTTATAGAGACAGGGTTTCACTATGTTGCCCAGGCTGGTCTCGAACTCCTGGGCTCAAATGATCCACCCGCCCGCCTCAGCCTCCCACGGTGCTGGGATTACAGGCATGAGCCATTGTGCCAGCCTGATTATCCATTTTTATAAAATGTTATGTGAGTCACTGGCAGACAAGGAAACAAGACAACTACAACTGAATAAGGTAAGTACAATCACCAATCACCAGCTGACTTTGAAAGAAGTGAGATGCCCGGTGCAGTGGCTCATGCCTGTAATCGCAGCACTTTGGGAGGCCGAGGCGCAGGGATCACCTGAGGTCAGCAGTTCGAGACCAGCATGACCAACATGGAGAAACCCCATCTCTACTGAAAATACAAAATTAGCCGGGCGTGGTGGCACATGCCTGTAATCCCAGCTACTCAGGAGGCTGAGGCAAGAGAACTGCTTGAACCCAGGAGGCGCAGGTTATGGTGAGCTGAGATCGTGCCATTGCACTCCAGCCTAGACAACAAGAGCAAGACTCCATCTCAAAAAAAAAAAAAAAAGAAAGAAAGAAAGAAAAGAAAGAACTGAGATGATGGTTACCGATCACCAGGTGTCTCTTGTTTACTTAGAGATTTGTGGACTGAAGAGCTAGTAGCAAAGCTTATGCAATTACAGTTAATATACTATGGTAACTACCTTTGAACCATGTTATTGTTGGATTGATGTTATTTAATTAAACTGTGGTAATTGAAATTCATGCATGTCGGAACTGAACAAAGCAAGAACCTTCCGTATTTTTTGTGTTTAGCCTGTGGATATATAGTCCAAATCCTATGCTGAAAAGTAATTTGGGTTAGTTCTTCCCCACCCCATCCTTCACAGTGGTTATCTTAATCATTTGAAACATGGTTTGATTAATTTATTTCTCTTTGTATTCAATTTTTTTTTTTTTTTTTTTTTTTTTGAGACGGAGTCTCACTGTCGCCCAGGCTGGAGTGCAGTGGCGTGATCTCGGCTCACTGCAGGCTCTGCCCCCTGGGGGGTTCACGCCATTCTCCTGCCTCAGCCTCCGGAGTAGCTGGGACTACAGGTGCCCGCCACCTCACCCAGCTAGTTTTTTGTATTTTTAGTAGAGACTGGGTTTCACTGTGTTAGCCAGGATGGTCTTGATCTCCCGACCTCGTGATCCGCCCGCCTCAGCCTCCCAGAGTGCTGGGATTACAGACGTGAGCCACCGCGCCCGGCTGTATTCAATTTTAGGTTTCACATCTTTTTTTTAAATGTAAAATTCAGAACTATGCAAAAAAGTATATTCAGGGAAGTGTCATATCCATTCCTTCTATCCTTTGTTCCACCCCATTCTAACCACACGTTTTTATCCTTTCTGTTTCTTTTTCAAATGTGCAGATAAAGTACAGTATATTTTTTTCTTTCTCTTTCTTTCCTTTCTTTTTATATATTTATTTTTTTGTGTGTGACAGAGTCTCACCTCTGTCGCCCAGGCTGGAGTGCAATCGCATTATCTTGGCTCACGGCAACCTCCGCCTCCCGGGTTCATGCAATTGTCCTGCCTCAGCCTCCTGAGTAGCTGGGATTACAGGTGCCCACCACCACGTCCGGCTAATTTTTGCATTTTTAGTAGAGAGAGGGTTTCACCATGTTGGCCAGGCTGGTCTCGAATTCCTGACCTCAAATGATCCACCCGCGTTGGCCTCCCAAAGTGCTGGGATTACAGGCATGAGCCACCACGCCTGGCCTCTCTCTCTCTTTTTTTTTTTTTTTTGAGACAGAGTTTCGCTCTTATTGCCCAGGCTGGAGTGCAATGGCACGATCTCAGCTCACCACAACCTCTGCCTCCCGGGTTCAAGCAATGCTCCCACCTCAGCCTCCCAAGTAGCTGAGATTACAGGCACACACCACCACGCCCGGCTAATTTTTGTATTTTTAGTAGAGACGGGGTTTCACCATGTTGGTCAGGCTGGTCTCGAACTCCTGACCTCGTGATCCGCCCACCTCGGCCTCCCAAAGTGCTGGGATTACAGGCATGAGCCACCATGCCCGGCCGGCCTCTGTTTCTTAAACAAAAGGTGGCAAGCTGTAGATCCTCTTTTTTTTTTTTTTTTTTTTTTTTCTGAGATGGAGTCTCGCTCTCAGTCGCCCAGGCTGGAGTGCAATGGCGTGATCTCAGCTCACTGCAACCTCTGTCTCCCGGCTCCAAGCAATTCTTCTGCCTCAGCCTCCTGAGTAGCTGGGATTACAGGCACGCACCACCACACCCAGCTAATTTTTGTATTTTTTTTTTTTTTTTGAGATGGAGTCTTTCTCTGTCCCCCAGGCTGGAGTGCAGTGGCGCGATCTCGGCTCACTGCAAGCTCCGCCTCCTGGGTTCACGCCATTCTCCTGCCTCAGCCTCCCGAGTAGCTGGGACTACAGGCGCCCGCCAACACGCCCGGCTAATTTTTTGTATTTTTTTTTTTTTAGTAGAGACGGGGTTTCACCGTGTTAGCCAGGATGGTCTCGATCTCCTGACCTTGTGATCCGGCCGCCTCGGCCTCCCAAAGTGCTGGGATTACAGGCTTGAGCCACCGCGCCCGGCCTAATTTTTGTATTTTTAGTAGAGACAGGGTTTCATCATATTGGTCAGGCTGGTCTCAAACTCCCGACCTCATGATTCACCCACCTCAGCCTCCCAAAGTGCTCGGATTACAGGCGTGAGCCACTGTGCCTGACAGATCCTCTTTTTTAAGTTGCTCTTTTTCACTTAACAATGTATCCTGGAAATTGGCCAGGCGAGGTGTCTCACGCCTGTAATCCCAGCACTTTGGGAGGCTGAGGCGGGTGTATCACCTGAGGTCAGGAGTTCGAGACCAGCCTGACCAACATGGTGAAACCCTGTCTTTATTAAATACAAAAAACTAGCTGGGTGTGGTGACACGTGCCTGTAATCCCAGCTACTTGGGAGGCTGAGGCAGGAGAATTGCTTGAACCCAAGGAGACAGAGGTTGCAGTGAGCCGAGATTATGCCGTTCCACTCCAGACTGGGCAACAGGAGCGAAACTCCGTCTCAAAAAAAAAAAAAAAAAATGTGTCCTGGAAATCGTAACTGTCTTTAGAGAAATTCCTCATTCTTTTCTTTTTTTAGCATTGCACAGTACTCTATCTTGTGGATGTTCAATTGTTTACTCAACTACTCTTCTATGTATGGCCATTTAGTTTCCAGAATTGTGTAATTACCAACAGTGCTACATTAAATAACCTTTTGTGTATGTATTTTTATATTGTTGGATTGTATCTTCAGAATAAATTCCCAGAAGAGTGATCACTAGGTGAAAAGATAAGTGGACATTTTGTTTTCCCATGTGTTGCAGAATTCCCCTCCGTAAAGTTTGTATCAATTTGCAATCTTGTCAGCAATGTGTGAGAGTGACTATTTCCTCACAGCCTCATCAGCAGAGTGAATTGTTACTTCCTAAATTTTTGCCATTCTGATAGGTGAGAAATGGTATCTCAGTATGGTTTATTATTATTGTCATTATCATCATTTAATTTACATGTAATAAAGTTGAACTTTTTTGATGTACTTTTATGAGTTTTAATACATCTTATAGATTTTTATTTTATTTTTGAGACGGGGCCTGGCTCTGTCACCTAGGCTGGGGTGCAGTGGCACAATTATGGCTCACTGCAGACTCCACCTCGTGGGCTTAAGCAAACCTCCCACCTCAGCCTACCCTCCCATTATCCCTCCCCCAGTCGTTGAGTCTACAGGCGAGTGCTACCACGCCCAGTTAATCTTTTATTTTTTGTATTCTTTTTAGAGACAGGGTTTTGCCATGTTACCCAGCCTGGTCTTGAATTCCAGAGCCCAAGTGAGCCACCCACCTCAGCCTAACAAAGTTATTTATTTATTTTAGAGACAGACTCTAACTCTGTTGTCCAGTCTAGAGTGCAGTGGCAGGATCTTGGCTTACTGCAGCCCCAACCTCTCTGGCTCAAGCAGTCCTCCCACCTCAGCCTCCCAAGTAGCTGGGACTACAGGCACAGGCCATAACACCTGGCTAATTTTTATATTTTTTATACAGATGTGGTTTTACCATGTTGTCCAAGCTGGGGCTTTGTCTTTGTATTGTTTTCCTGGCTATTGTTGCATATTTTTTTTCTATCACATATCATAGATGTACTGAAGTTTAAAATCAACATGACTGTTTCCATGAAAAAGCTTGTATCTATTTGGCATTTTTTCTTTTCTTTTCTTTTCTTTTTTTTTTTGAGATGGAATCTTGCTCTGTTGCCCAGGCTGGAGTGCAGTGGCATGATCTCGGCTCACTGCAACCTCCACCTCCCAGGTTCAAGCAGTTCTCCTGCCTCAGCCTCCCAAGTAGCTGGGGCTACAGGCGCATGCCATCATGCTCAGCTAATTTTTTGTATTTTAGTAGAGACAGGGTTTCACCGGGTTGCCCAGGCTGGTCTCGAACTCCTGAGCTCAGGCAATCCGCCTGCCTTGGCCAACCAAAGTGCTAGGATTACAGGTGTGAGGACCACACCCAGCTATTTGGCTTTATTTCTTTTGATAATTTTCATTTATTTTCCAATTTTTAAACGTGTGTGTGTGTGTGTGTGTGTGTGTGTGTGTGTGTGTGTGTGTGTGATCATGGTTTCTCTCTGTCACCCAGGCTGGAGTGCTGGAGTGCTAGGTGCAGTGATGCAGTCATAGCTCATTGCAGCCTGAAACACCTGGGCTTAAGCAATCCTGCTGCCTCAGCCGCCTGAGTCACTGGGATCACAGGTGTGAGACATCACGCCTCTCAAAAGTTGTACATATTTTTAAGTTTCTTGCTATATGTTAATT
>NW_026652278.1:30230058-30236922 GCF_009828535.3 Hylobates moloch
TCACTCTGTTGCCCAGGCTGGAGTACAGTGGTGTGATCATGGTTCACTGCAGCCTTGATCTCCTGGGCTCAGTGATCCTCCCACCTCAGCCTCCCAGGTAGCTGGGACTACATGCATGTGCCACTACTGTGGGCAATTTTAAATTTTTTTTATTTTTGTGGAGACAAGATCTCACTATGTTGCCAGGGTAGTCTGGAACTCCTGGGCTCAAGCAATCCTCCTGCCTTGGCCTTTCAAAGTTCTGGGATTACAGGCATGAACCAACACACCAGCCTAATTGCTTCCTTTAAGGTTGTACAGATTATACTGTCAACGGCAATTAAAAAAGGCCTATTTTCACTAAAATAATAACTTGCCAATTTCAACATGTGGCCAAAATACAAATGTTTCTACCTTGTGACCCACCAATTCCACTGCTAGAACTATGGAAGTAATTATCAGGTATGCGCTGGCTTTCACAGGGTTGTCCTCTGAAGAATATGATGGTGTGATACCAGGTATTTTAGAAAGCGTGTGTTCAAGTCCATGAACGGGGATTATGGGAAAGGACTTCAATATTTTATTTTATGTACTTTCTTGTGTTGTTTTAATTTTTTGTTGTTGTTGTTCTGATGGAGTTTCTCTCTTGTTGCCCAGGCTGGAATGCAATGGCACGATCTCAGCTCACTGCAACCTCTGCCTCCCGGGTTCAAGCGATTCCTGTGCCTTGGCCTCCTGAGTAGCTGGGATTACAGGCATGTGCCACCACACCTGGCTAATTTTTTGTATTTTTAGTAGAGACAGTGTTTCACCACATTGGCCAGGCTGGTCCTAAACTCTTGACCTAAGGTGATCCACCTGCCTCAGCCACCCAAAGTGCTAAGATTACAGGCGTGAGCCACTGCGCCCAGCCTTAATTCTTTATCCTATGTATTACTTTGTATTGTGGTACAATATATCTAAAACATAGAATTTACCACTTTAGCCATATTTAATGTACAGTTCAGTGTCATTAAGTACATTCACATTGTTGCACAGCCATCACCACCCTCCATCTCCAGATCCTTTTCATCTTCCCAAACTGAAACTCCAAACCCGTAAAACAGAAACTCCATTCCTCCTCTGCCCAGCTCCTGGTAACCAGGATTTTACTTTCTGTTTCTATGACCTTAACCACCCTAGCTATCACATGTAAGTGGAATTGTATAGTATTTGTTTGTTTTTCTTTTTTTTGAGGTGGAGTCTCACTCTGTTGTCCAGGCTAAAGTGTAGTGGTGCGATCTTGGCTGGGATTACAGGCTCATGCCAACATGCCTGGCTAATTTATATATATATATATAATTATTTTATTTTATTTTATTTTGAGATGGAGTTTCACTCTTGTTGCCCAGGCTGGAGTACAATGGCGCAATCTCGGCTCACTGCTACCTCCTCCTCCCGAGTTCAAGCAATTCTCCTGTCTCAGCCTCCCAAGTAGCTGGGATTAGAGGCGTGTACCACCATGCCTGGCTAATTTTGTATTTTTAGTAGAGACGGTTTCATCATATTGGTCAGACTGGTCTTGAACTCCTGACCTCAGGTGATCCGCCCGCCTTGGCCTCCCAAAGTGCTGGGATTACAGGCGTAAGCCATCTCCGGCCTATTTTTTATATTTTTGCTAGAGACAGGATTTCACCATGTTGGCCAGGCTGGTCTCAAACTCCTGACCTCAAGTGATCCGCCTACCACTACTTCCCAAAGTACTAGGATTACAGACGTGAGCAGCCTCCTTGTGGTTTTGATTTGCATTTCTTTAATGATTAGTGATATTTAGCAGTTTTTCATATGCTGATTGGCCATTGCTGCTGCTTTTTTCTTTTTTTTTTTTTTTTTGAGACAGAGTCTTGCTCTGTCACCCAGGCTGGAGGGCAGTGGCATGATCTTGGCTTACTGCAAACTCTGCCTCCCAGGTTCAAGTGATTCTCCTGTCTCAGCTTACTGAGTAGCTGGGACTACAAGCGCATGCCACCATGCCCGGCTAATTTTTGTATTTTTAGTAGAGACAGGGTTTCACCATGTTGGCCAGGCTGGTCTCAAACTCCTGACCTCAAGTGATCCGCCAGCCCACCTCAGCCTCCCAAAGTGCTGGGATTATAGACGTGAGCCACTGCGCCTGGCCCATTGCTTCATTTTTTTTTTTTTTTTGAGACAGCGTCTTGCTCTGTCACCCAGGCTGGAGTGCAGTGGCGCGATTTCGGCTCACTGCAAGCTCCGCCTCCCAGGTTCATGCCATTCTCCTGCCTCAGCCTCCCAAGTAGCTGGGACTGCAGGTGCCCGCCACCACGCCCGGCTAATTTTTGTATTTTTAGTAGAGACGGGGTTTCACTGTGTTAGCCAGGATGGTCTCGATCTCCTGACCTCGTGATCCGCCCGCCTCGGCCTCCCAAAGTGCTGGGATTACAGGTGTGAGCCACCGCGCCCAGCAATTGCTTCATTTTTTATGAAATAATAAAATGTGGCTCAATAATATTCCACTGAGTGGATCAATGACATTTTATTTACCCATTATCCGTTGATGGATATTGGAGTTTATTCTAATTATTTGTTACTATGAATAATGTTGGTATGAGCATTCATGTAAGAAGAGTTCTTGTGTGAACATATGTTTTAATTTTTCTTTATATACCGAGGAGTGGAATTGCTGGCTCACATGGTAACTTTATGTTCAACCTTTTGAAAACTGCCAGAATGTTTCTCAAAGTTGCTGTACCATTTGACATTCTCACCAGCTATGTGTGAGGGTTCCCATTTCTCTACATCCTCCACAAAACTTTTTATTATCTGTTTATTATTATAGCCATCCTAATGGGTGAAGTAGGCTGGGCACAGTGGCTCACACCTGTAATCCCACCACTTTGGGAGATAGAGGCAGATGGATCACTTGAGGTCAGGAGCTCGAGACCAGCTTGACCAACATGGCAAAACCACATCTCTACAAAAAATAGCTGGGTGTGGTGGCATACTTCTGTAGTCCTAGCTACTGAGAGGCCAAGTCACGAGAATTGCTTGAAGCCAGGAGGCAGTGGTGGCAGTGAGACAAGATCATGCCACTGCACTCCGGCCTGGGCAACAGAGCAAGGCTCTGTCTCAAAAAAAAAAAAAAAAAAACACCTAATAGGGTAAACTAGCATATTATTGTAATTTTGATTTGCATTTCCCTGAAGACTTATGATGTTGACCATCTTTTTATATGCTTATTGATATAGTCTCTTTGGAAAAATGTTTATTCAGATTCTTTGTCCATTTCGAAATTGGATTGCATGTTTTGTTTTTGTTTTTGAGATGAGCTGTCACTGTGTTGCCCAGGCTGTTCTTGAACTTCTGACTATGTGGAATTACTGTAGAGCTCCACCAACATCCACCTGAGGCACTCTTTTTCAATACTATAGTCGTTTTTATTTCCAACCCTCTGGAATCTACACCTCCTCCATGTTTTAGGAGACATTTTCTTCCGTCCCTTCCTTCTTGGGTCTTGCAGACTTCAGTATCTCAAGCTTGACCAGACGTTGGGACTGGAGAAGGAGAGGTGGGGTCTGGTCCAGAAGCAATGGGAATACTTAACTTGGTTCACTGTTCCCCAAGGAAACACCATGACTTGATTTCCTCATCAATTCCCTAGACAACACGTTCAGCATTTTCTTTTTTTGGTTGTTGTTAGACCGGGTCTTGCTCTGGCGCCCAGGCTGGCAATGAGCCACCACCCCTGGCACACATTCAGCTATTTTATTTTATTTTGTTTTAATTTTTTGAGACGGAGTCTCACTCTGTCGCCCAGGCTGGAGTGCAGTGGTGCAATCTCGGCTCACTGCAACCTTCGCCTCTCGGGTTCAAGTGATTCTCCTGCCTCAGCCTCCTGAGTAGCTGGGATTACAAGTGTGCACCACCACGCCTGGCTAATTTTCATATTTTTAGTAGAGATGGAGTTTCACCATGTTGGTCAGGCTGGTCTCAAACTCCTGACCTCGTTATCCGCCCGACTCACCCTCCCAAAGTATTGGGATTACAGGCATGAGCCACCTCGTCTGGCCATATTTTTAAAATTTATTTGTTTTTTTGAGATGGAGTCTCGCTCTTGTTGCCCAGGCTGGAGGGCAGTGGTGCGATCTCGGCTCACCGCAACCTCCACCTCCTGTGTTCAAATGATTCTCCTGCCTCAGCCTCCCGAGTAGCTGGGATTACAGGCATGCGCCACCATGCCCGGCTAATTTTGTATTTTCAGTAGAGATGGGGTTTCTCTATGTTGGTCAGGCTGGTCTCTAACTCCCGACCTCAGGTAATCCACTTGCCTCGGCCTCCCAAAGTGCTGGGATTACAGGCGGGAGCCACTGTGCCTGGTCACATTCAGCTCTTAAATGTGACTTTGCCAGGCATTATTTGATTAGGAGCATTTGACTTCCCGAATCTGGCTTGCAGGCATCGTGACATTAGCTGGCATTATCTTAGCAAGGATAATGGTTTTTTGTTTTTTTGTTTTTTTGTTTTGTTGTTTTGTTTTGTTTGAGACAGAGTCTCACTCTGTAGCCCAGGCTGGAGTGCAATGGGGTGATCTCGGCTCACTGCTACCTCCGCCTCCCGGGCTCAAGTGATTCTTCTGCCTTAGCCTCCTAAGTAGGTGGGATTACAGGCACACGCCACCATGCCCAGCTAATTTTTGTATTTTTAGTAGAGACGGGGTTTCACCATGTTGGCCACGCTGGTCTTGAACTCCTGACCTCATGATCCGCCCGCCTTGGCCTCCCAAAGTGCTGGGATTACAGGCATGAGCCACCGCGCCCGGACTAGCAAGGATAATGTTAAGCCAGCTCCAAACCTCTCTTAATAAAATTGGGCAATGGAGGGGGTGTACCTTGGTGGGTCTGAGTTTCTGCTACAATAGGCCCTCAATAAATGTTTGTTGGGCCTGGCGCCCTGGCTCAGGCCTGTAACCCCAAAACTTTGGGAGGCTGAGGCTGGTGGATCACTTGAGATCAGAAGTTTGAGACTAGCCTGGTCAACATGGTGAAACTCTGTCTCTACTAAAAATACAAAAGTTAGCTGAGCGTGGTGGCAGGCGCCAGTAGTCCCAGCTGCTTGGGAGCCTGAGGCAGGAGAATCGCTTGGACCCGGGAGGCGGAGGTTGCAGTGAGCGCCACTGCACTCCTGCCTGAGCGACAAGAGCGAAACCACGTCTCAAAAAAAAAAAAAAAGTTTTTTGAATTCAATATAATGGGCTTTATGGGATGGGGTGACATGGATGATCTTTGAGTAGTGATTAGATTTTCATCTTGTATCAATACACTATATAATTCCTTAAAATAAATAAACGTACATAGTTCAGAACAGGAACTTCATACTTCCTAAGGGAAATAATCTTGGATGGAGGTGATTTGCCACAGAAGAAATGCATAATTGGTACTCAAGTGGAAATGATTACTATTTGTAATGCAACGTCACATGCTACCTAGTTCAGTGCTCTGTGAATTAGGTGATGCAAACAGAATTTTGTTGCTTGGAATAGTAGCAATTTTGTTGTTTTTAAAAGGCGGCGAAGAGAGCGTCCCCTTCCAAGGGGAAAATTTGGTGAGATTCCTTTAAAGTGCGGCCCGCGCGCCCCGCAGCCTGCCCGGGAGCTGCGGGGTTTGCGCCCGGCGGAGGTGAGGGCCGCTAAACCACATTTCCCGGCGGGCCCGTCAGGCTGCCGCGCCTGCGCAGTGGCGGCGTCCGAGGCCGGCTGAACTCCCGCGCTCACCCGCAGCTTTGCCTCGCCTCGCCTGGTGTCTCTCCCGACCATGGAGGGGGTCGCGGCGGTGACGGCGGGCAGCGTAGGCGCTGCCAAAGCCGAGGGAGCTGCAGCCTTGCCGCCTCCGCCTCCTGTGTCCCCGCCCGCCCTCACCCCCGCACCCGCAGCGGGTGAGGAGGGACCGGCGCCTCTGTCTGAGACTGGGGCTCCCGGCTGCTCCGGCTCCCGGCCCCCTGAGCTGGAGCCGGAGCGCAGCCTGGGCCGCTTCAGAGGCCGCTTCGAGGACGAGGACGAGGAGTTGGAAGAAGAAGAGGAGCTGGAGGAGGAAGAAGAGGAGGAAGAGGAGGACATGAGTCACTTCTCGTTGAGGCTGGACGGAGGCCGGCAGGACTCGGAGGACGAGGAGGAGGTATTTAGAGCCCCCGCGCGACCCCGCTGGGCCCAAGCGTGTCAGGGATGTAGCTGCCCTCGTCGGCCGGGCGCGGGCCGGATCTTAGTGCGCCGCCGCCGCGCGGAGCACTGGAGCCCACCTCCCCCGACCTCTGCCCCGGTTGTCTAGGCATGTGGCGCCGACAGGCCTCCGGCCCGGCCCGGGTCTTTACCCGCTTATTTTGTGAAGTTCCTGCAGGTCACTTAGGCTCTGCGAGTCCGACTCATTCGTTCTGTTAATAATTATAATTATTTTAAGACAGGGTCGCCCAGGCTGGAGTGCAGTGGCGCGACCATGGCTTACTGCAGCCTCCAACTCCTGGTCTCAGGCGATCCTCCCGCCTCAGCCTCCGGAGTAGCTGGGACTACAGGCACGCGCCACCACGCCGGGCTAATTAAACTTTTTTTTTTTTTTTTTGTAGCGAGGAGGGCTCCCTATGTTCCCAGGCTGTTCTCGAACTCCTGGGTTCAAGCGATTCTCCCTCTCTGGCCTTCCAAAGGATTACAGGCGTGAGCCACGTAGCCTGTCCTGTATAATTATTGAAGCTACTGCTTACTAGGCAGTAAAGATCCTTTTTTCGTTTTGTTTTGTTTTGTTTTTGAGACAGAGTCTTGCTCTGTCGCCCAGGCTGGAGTGCAGTGGCGCGATCTCAGCTCACTGCAACCTCCGCCTCCCAGGTTCAAGCGATTCTCCTGGC